>NW_027526663.1:0-82500 GCF_052857255.1 Amblyomma americanum | reverse complement strand
TTGCTGCTGCTTGCTGCTGCTTGCTACTGCTGCTGCTGCTTGCTGCTGCTGCTTGTTGCTGCTCCTTGCTGCTGTTGCTGCTGCTGCTGCTTGCTGCTGCTGCTTGCTGCTACTTCCTGCTGCGTGCTGCTGCTGCTGCTGCTTGCTGCTTGCTGCTGCTGCTGCTTGCTGCTGCTGCTGCTTGCTTCTGCTGCTTGCTGCTGCTGCAGCTGCTTGCTGCTGCTGCTTGCTGCTGCTGCTGCTGCTTGCTGCTGCTTGCTGCTGCTGCTTGCTGCTGCTTGCTGCTGCTTGCTGCTGCTGCTTGCTGCTGCTGCTTGCTGCTGCTGCTGCTGCTTGCTGCTGCTGCTTGCTACTGCTGCTTGCTGCTGCTGCTGCTTGCTGCTGCTGCCGCTTGCTGCTGCTGCTGCTGCTTGCTGCTGCTGCTTGCTGCTGTTTGCTGCTGCAGGTTGCTGCTGCTGCTTGCTGCTGCTTGCTGCTGCTGCTGCTGCTTGCTTCTGCTGCTTGCTGCTGCTGCTTGCTGCTGCTGCTTGCTGCTGCTGCTTGCTGCTCCTGCTTTCTGCTGCTGCTTGCTGCTGCTGCTTGCTGCTGCTGCTTGCTGCTACTGCTTGCTGCTGCTGCTTGCTGCTGCTGCTTGCTGCTGCTGCTGCTGCTTGCTGCTGCTTGCTGCTGCTTGCTGCTGCTGATTGCTGCTGCTGCTTGCTGCTGCTGCTGCTTGCTGCTGCTGCTGCTTGCTGCTGCTGCTGCTGCTGCTGCTGCTGCTGCTGCTGCTGCTGCTGCTGCTTGCTGCTGCTGCTGCTTGCTGCTGCTTGCTGCTGCTGCTTGCTGCTGCTGCTTGCTGCTGCTGCTTGCTGCTGCTGCTTGCTGCTTGCTGCTGCTGCTGCTGCTGCTGCTGCTGCTGCTGCTGCTGCTGCTGCTGCTGCTGCTGCTGCTGCTGCTGCTTGCTGCTGCTTGCTGCTGCTGCTTGCTGCTGCTGCTTGCTGCTGCTGCTGCTGCTTGCTACTGCTGCTTGCTGCTGCTGTTTGCTGCTGCTGCTTGCTGCTGCTGCTTGCTGCTGCATGCTGCTGCTTGCTGCTGCTTGCTGCTGCTGCTGCTTGCTGCTGCTGCTGCTTGCTGCTGCTGCTTGCTGCTGCTGCTTGCTGCTGCTTGCTGCTGCTTGTTGTTGCTTGCTGCTGCTTGCTGCTGCTTGCTGCTTGCTGCTGCTTGCTGCTGCTTGCTGCTGCTGCTGCTGCTTGCTGCTGCTGCTGCTTGTTGCTGCTCCTTGCTGCTGTTGTTGCTGCTGCTGCTGCTTGCTGCTGCTGCTTGCTGCTACTTCCTGCTGCGTGCTGCTGCTGCTGCTGCTGCTTGCTGCTTGCTGCTGCTGCTGCTTGCTGCTGCTGCTGCTTGCTGCTGCTGCTGCTTGCTGCTGCTGCTTGCTGCTGCTGCAGCTGCTTGCTGCTGCTGCTTGCTGCTGCTGCTGCTTGCTGCTGCTTGCTGCTGCTGCTTGCTGCTGCTTGCTGCTGCTGCTTGCTGCTGCTGCTGCTGCTGCTTGCTGCTGCTGCTTGCTACTGCTGCTTGCTGCTGCTGCTTGCTGCTGCTGCCGCTTGCTGCTGCTGCTGCTTGCTGCTGCTGCTGCTTGCTGCTGCTGCTTGCTGCTGTTTGCTGCTGCTGCTTGCTGCTGCTGCTTGCTGCTGCTGCTTGCTGCTGCTGCTTGCTGCTGCTTGCTGCTGCTTGCTGCTGCTGCTGCTGCTGCTTGCTTCTGCTGCTTGCTGCTGCTGCTTGCTGCTGCTGCTTGCTGCTGCTGCTTGCTGCTCCTGCTTTCTGCTGCTGCTTGCTGCTGCTGCTTGCTGCTACTGCTTGCTGCTGCTGCTTGCTGCTGCTTGCTGCTGCTTGCTGCTGCTGCTTGCTGCTGCTGCTTGCTGCTGCTGGTGCTGCTTGCTGCTGCTGCTTGTTGCGGCTGCTTGCTGCTGCTGCTTCTGCTTGCTGCTGCTGCTTGCTGCTGGTGCTTGCTGCTGCTGCTTGCTGCTGCTGCTTGCTGCTGCTGCTGCTGCTGCTGCTGCTGCTGCTGCTGCTTGCTGCTGCTGATTGCTGCTGCTGGTTGCTGCTGCTGCTGCTGCTGCTGCTGCTGCTTGCTGCTGCTACTTGCTGCTGCTTGCTGCTGCTTGCTGCTGCTGCTGCTGCGGCTTGCTGCTGCTGCTTGTTGCTGGTGCTTTCTCCTGCGGCTTGCTGCTGCTGCTTGCTGCTGCTGCTGCTTGCTGGTGCTGCTGCTTGCTGCTGGTGCTTGCTGCTGCTGCTTGCTGCTGCTTGCTGCTGCTGCTTGCTGCTTCTGCTTGCTGCTGCTGCTTGCTGCTGCTGCTTGCTGCTGCTTGCTGCTGCTGTTTGCTACTTGCTGCTGCTGCTGCTGCTGCTTGATGCTGCTTGCTGCTGCTGCTGCTGCGGCTTGCTGCTGCTGCTTGCTGCTGCTTGCTGCTGCTGCCGCTGCTGCTGCTGCTGCTGCTGCTGCTTGCTGCTGCTACTGCTTGCTGCTGCTGCTTGCTGCTGCTGCTTGCTGCTGCTAGCTGCTGCTTGCTGCTGCTTGCTGCGGCTGCTTGCTGCTGTTGATTGCTGCTGCTGCTGCTTCCTGCTGCTGCTGCTGCTGCTTGCTGCTGCTGCTTGCTGCTGCTGCTTGCTGCTGCTGCTTGCTGCTGCTTGCTGCTTGCTGCTGCTGCTGCTGCTTGCTGCTGCTGCTTGTTGCTGCTGCTTGCTGCTGCTGCTTGCTGCTGCTGCTGCTTGCTGCTGCTGCTGCTTGCTGCTGCTTTTTGCTGCTGCTGCTTGCTGCTGCTGCTGCTGCTTGCTGCTGCTTGCTGCTGCTTGCTGCTGCTTGCCGCTGCTTGCTGCTGCTGCTTGCTGCTGCTGCTTGCTGCCGCTGCTTGCTGCTGCTGCTTGCTGCTGCTGCTTGCTACTGCTGCTTGCTGCTGCTGCTTGGTGCTGCTGCTTGCTGCTGCTGCTTGCTGCTGCTGCTTGCTGCTGCTGCTTGCTCCGGCTGCTTGCTGCTGCTGCTTGCTGCTTCTGCTTGCTGCTGCTGCTTGCTGCTGCTGCTGCTTGCTGCTGCTTGCTGCTGCTTGCTGCTGCTTGCCGCTGCTTGCTGCTGCTGTTTGCTGCTGCTGCTTGCTGCTGCTGCTGCTTGCTGCTGCTTGCTGCTGCTTGCTGCTGCTTGCTGCTGCTTGCTGCTGCTTGCTGCTGCTTGCTGCTGCTGATTGCTGCTGCTGCTTGCTGCTGCTGCTGCTGCTGCTGCTGCTGCTGCTGCTGCTGCTGCTTGCTGCTGCTGCTTGCTGCTGCTTGCTGCTGCTTGCTGCTGCTTGCTGCTGCTGCTTGCTGCCGCTGCTTGCTGCTGCTGCTTGCTGCCGCTGCTTGCTGCTGCTGCTTGCTGCTTGCTGCTTGCTGCTGCTGCTGCTGCTGCTGCTGCTGCTGCTGCTGCTGCTGCTGCTGCTGCTGCTGCTGCTGCTGCTGCTGCTGCTGCTGCTGCTGCTGCTGCTGCTGCTGCTGCTACTGCTGCTGCTGCTGCTGCTGCTGCTGCTTGCTGCTGCTTGCTGCTGCTGCTTGCTGCTGCTGCTTGCTGCTGCTGCTGCTGCTGCTGTTTGCTACTGCTGCTTGCTGCTGCTGCTTCCTGCTGCTGCTTGCTGCTGCTGCTTGCTGCTGCTGCCGCTTGCTGCTGCTGCTGCTGCTGCTGCTTGCTGCTGCTGCTTGCTGCTGCTGCTTGCTGCTGCTGCTTGCTGCTGCTGCTTGCTGCTGTTTGCTGCTGCTGCTTGCTGCTGCTGCTTGCTGCTGCATGCTGCTGCTTGCTGCTGCTTGCTGCTGCTGCTGCTTGCTGCTGCTGCTTGCTGCTGCTGCTTGCTGCTGCTGCTTGCTGCTGCTGCTTGCTGTTGCTGCTTGCTGCTGCTGCTTGCTGCTGCTGCTTGTGCTTGCTGCTTGCTGCTGCAGCTTGCTGCTGCTGCTTGCTGCTGCTTGCTGCTGCTTGCTGCTTGCTGCTGCTTGCTGCTTGCTGCTGCTTGCTGCTGCTTGCTGCTGCTTGCTACTGCTGCTGCTGCTTGCTGCTGCTGCTTGTTGCTGCTCCTTGCTGCTGTTGCTGCTGCTGCTGCTTGCTGCTGCTGCTTGCTGCTACTTCCTGCTGCGTGCTGCTGCTGCTGCTGCTTGCTGCTTGCTGCTGCTGCTGCTTGCTGCTGCTGCTGCTTGCTTCTGCTGCTTGCTGCTGCTGCAGCTGCTTGCTGCTGCTGCTTGCTGCTGCTGCTGCTGCTTGCTGCTGCTTGCTGCTGCTGCTTGCTGCTGCTTGCTGCTGCTTGCTGCTGCTGCTTGCTGCTGCTGCTTGCTGCTGCTGCTGCTGCTTGCTGCTGCTGCTTGCTACTGCTGCTTGCTGCTGCTGCTGCTTGCTGCTGCTGCCGCTTGCTGCTGCTGCTGCTGCTTGCTGCTGCTGCTTGCTGCTGTTTGCTGCTGCAGGTTGCTGCTGCTGCTTGCTGCTGCTGCTTGCTGCTGCTGCTTGCTGCTGCTTGCTGCTGCTGCTGCTGCTTGCTTCTGCTGCTTGCTGCTGCTGCTTGCTGCTGCTGCTTGCTGCTGCTGCTTGCTGCTCCTGCTTTCTGCTGCTGCTTGCTGCTGCTGCTTGCTGCTGCTGCTTGCTGCTACTGCTTGCTGCTGCTGCTTGCTGCTGCTGCTTGCTGCTGCTGCTGCTGCTTGCTGCTGCTTGCTGCTGCTTGCTGCTGCTGATTGCTGCTGCTGCTTGCTGCTGCTGCTGCTTGCTGCTGCTGCTGCTTGCTGCTGCTGCTGCTGCTGCTGCTGCTGCTGCTGCTGCTGCTTGCTGCTGCTGCTGCTTGCTGCTGCTTGCTGCTGCTGCTTGCTGCTGCTGCTTGCTGCTGCTGCTTGCTGCTGCTGCTTGCTGCTTGCTGCTGCTGCTGCTGCTGCTGCTGCTGCTGCTGCTGCTGCTGCTGCTGCTGCTGCTGCTGCTGCTGCTGCTGCTGCTGCTTGCTGCTGCTTGCTGCTGCTGCTTGCTGCTGCTGCTTGCTGCTGCTGCTGCTGCTTGCTACTGCTGCTTGCTGCTGCTGTTTGCTGCTGCTGCTTGCTGCTGCTGCTTGCTGCTGCATGCTGCTGCTTGCTGCTGCTTGCTGCTGCTGCTGCTTGCTGCTGCTGCTGCTTGCTGCTGCTGCTTGCTGCTGCTGCTTGCTGCTGCTTGCTGCTGCTTGTTGTTGCTTGCTGCTGCTTGCTGCTGCTTGCTGCTTGCTGCTGCTTGCTGCTGCTTGCTGCTGCTGCTGCTGCTTGCTGCTGCTGCTGCTTGTTGCTGCTCCTTGCTGCTGTTGTTGCTGCTGCTGCTGCTTGCTGCTGCTGCTTGCTGCTACTTCCTGCTGCGTGCTGCTGCTGCTGCTGCTGCTTGCTGCTTGCTGCTGCTGCTGCTTGCTGCTGCTGCTGCTTGCTGCTGCTGCTTGCTGCTGCTGCAGCTGCTTGCTGCTGCTGCTTGCTGCTGCTGCTGCTTGCTGCTGCTTGCTGCTGCTGCTTGCTGCTGCTTGCTGCTGCTGCTTGCTGCTGCTGCTGCTGCTGCTTGCTGCTGCTGCTTGCTACTGCTGCTTGCTGCTGCTGCTTGCTGCTGCTGCCGCTTGCTGCTGCTGCTGCTTGCTGCTGCTGCTGCTTGCTGCTGCTGCTTGCTGCTGTTTGCTGCTGCTGCTTGCTGCTGCTGCTTGCTGCTGCTGCTTGCTGCTGCTGCTTGCTGCTGCTTGCTGCTGCTTGCTGCTGCTGCTGCTGCTTGCTTCTGCTGCTTGCTGCTGCTGCTTGCTGCTGCTGCTTGCTGCTGCTGCTTGCTGCTCCTGCTTTCTGCTGCTGCTTGCTGCTGCTGCTTGCTGCTACTGCTTGCTGCTGCTGCTTGCTGCTGCTTGCTGCTGCTTGCTGCTGCTGCTTGCTGCTGCTGCTTGCTGCTGCTGGTGCTGCTTGCTGCTGCTGCTTGTTGCGGCTGCTTGCTGCTGCTGCTTCTGCTTGCAGCTGCTGCTTGCTGCTGGTGCTTGCTGCTGCTGCTTGCTGCTGCTGCTTGCTGCTGCTGCTGCTGCTGCTGCTGCTGCTGCTGCTGCTTGCTGCTGCTGATTGCTGCTGCTGGTTGCTGCTGCTGCTGCTGCTGCTGCTGCTTGCTGCTGCTACTTGCTGCTGCTTGCTGCTGCTTGCTGCTGCTGCTGCTGCGGCTTGCTGCTGCTGCTTGTTGCTGGTGCTTTCTCCTGCGGCTTGCTGCTGCTGCTTGCTGCTGCTGCTGCTTGCTGGTGCTGCTGCTTGCTGCTGGTGCTTGCTGCTGCTGCTTGCTGCTGCTTGCTGCTGCTGCTTGCTGCTTCTGCTTGCTGCTGCTGCTTGCTGCTGCTGCTTGCTGCTGCTTGCTGCTGCTGTTTGCTACTTGCTGCTGCTGCTGCTGCTGCTTGATGCTGCTTGCTGCTGCTGCTGCTGCGGCTTGCTGCTGCTGCTTGCTGCTGCTTGCTGCTGCTGCCGCTGCTGCTGCTGCTGCTGCTGCTGCTTGCTGCTGCTACTGCTTGCTGCTGCTGCTTGCTGCTGCTGCTTGCTGCTGCTAGCTGCTGCTTGCTGCTGCTTGCTGCGGCTGCTTGCTGCTGTTGATTGCTGCTGCTGCTGCTTCCTGCTGCTGCTGCTGCTGCTTGCTGCTGCTGCTTGCTGCTGCTGCTTGCTGCTGCTGCTTGCTGCTGCTTGCTGCTTGCTGCTGCTGCTGCTGCTTGCTGCTGCTGCTTGTTGCTGCTGCTTGCTGCTGCTGCTTGCTGCTGCTGCTGCTTGCTGCTGCTGCTGCTTGCTGCTGCTTTTTGCTGCTGCTGCTTGCTGCTGCTGCTGCTGCTTGCTGCTGCTTGCTGCTGCTTGCTGCTGCTTGCCGCTGCTTGCTGCTGCTGCTTGCTGCTGCTGCTTGCTGCCGCTGCTTGCTGCTGCTGCTTGCTGCTGCTGCTTGCTACTGCTGCTTGCTGCTGCTGCTTGGTGCTGCTGCTTGCTGCTGCTGCTTGCTGCTGCTGCTTGCTGCTGCTGCTTGCTCCGGCTGCTTGCTGCTGCTGCTTGCTGCTTCTGCTTGCTGCTGCTGCTTGCTGCTACTGCTTGCTGCTGCTGCTTGCTGCTGCTTGCTGCTGCTGCTTGCTGCTGCTGCTTGCTGCTGGTGCTGCTTGCTGCTGCTGCTTGTTGTTGCTGCTTGCTGCTGCTGCTGCTGCTGCTGCTTGCTGCTGCTGCTTGCTGCTGGTGCTTGCTGCTGCTGCTTGCTGCTGCTGCTGCTTGCTGCTGCTGCTTGCTGCTGCTGGTTGCTGCTGCTGCTGCTGCTTGCGGCTGCTGCTGCTGCTTGCTGCTGCTGCTTGCTGCTTCTGCTTGCTGCTGCTGCTTGCTGCTACTTGCTGCTGCTGCTTGCTGCTGCTGCTTGCTGCTGCTTGCTGCTGCTTGCTGCTGCTTGCTGCTGCTTGCTGCTGCTTGCTGCTGCTGCTGCTGCGCCTTGCTGCTGCTGCTTGTTGCTGGTGCTTGCTGCTACTGCTGCTTGCTGTTGGTGCTTGCTGCTACTGCTGCTTGCTGCTGCTGCTTGCTGCTGCTGCTTGCTGCTGCTGCCGCTGTTGCTGCTGCTGCTGCTGCTGCGGCTGCTGCTGCTGCTGCTGCTGCTGCTGCTGCTGCTGCTGCTGCTGCTTGCTGCTGCTGCTGCTGCTGCTGCTACTGCTACTGCTGCTGCTGCTGCTGCTGCTTGCTGCTGCTACTGCTTGCTGCTTCTGCTTGCTGCTGCTGCTTGCTGCTGCTTGCTGCTGCTTGCTGCTGCTTGCTGCTGCTGCTTGCTGCTGCTGCTTGCTGCTGATGATTGCTGCTGCTGCTTGCTGCTACTGCTGCTTGCTGCTGCTGCTGCTTGTTGCTGCTGCTTGCTGCTGCTGCTTAATGCTCCTGCTTGCTGCTGCTGCTTGCTGCTGCTTGCTGCTTGCTGCTGCTGCTGCTGCTTGCTGCTGCTGGTTGCTGCTGCTTGCTGCTGCTTGCTGCTGCTTGCTGCTGCTTGCTGCTGCTGCTGCTGCTGCTGCTGCTGCTTGCTACTGCTGCTTGCTGCTGCTGCTTGCTGCTGCTGCTACTTGCTGCTGCTGCTTGCTGCTGTTTGCTGCTGCTGCTTGCTGCTGCTGCTGCTTGCTGCAGCTTGCTGCTGCTGCTGCTGCTTGCTGCTGCTTGCTGCTGCTTGCTGCTGCTGCTTGCTCCTGCTGCTGCTTGCTGCTGCTGCTGCTGCTGCTTGCTGCTGCTGCTGCTGCTGCTGCTGCTGCTGCTGCTGCTGCTGCTGCTGCTGCTGCTGCTGCTGCTGCTGCTGCTGCTGCTGCTGCTTGCTGCTGCTGCTGCTGCTGCTTGCTGCTGCTTGCTGCTGCTTGCTGCTGCTTGCTGCTGCTGCTTGCTGCCGCTGCTTGCTGCTGCTGCTTGCTGCTTGCTGCTGCTGCTGCTGCTGCTGCTGCTGCTTGCTGCTGCTGCTTGCTGCTGCTGCTTGCTGCTGCTGCTGCTGCTGCTTGCTACTGCTGCTTGCTGCTGCTGCTTCCTGCTGCTGCTTGCTGCTGCTGCTTGCTGCTGCTGCCGCTTGCTGCTGCTGCTGCTGCTGCTGCTGCTGCTTGCTGCTGCTGCTGCTGCTGCTGCTTGCTGCTGCTGCTTGCTGCTGCTGCTTGCTGCTGCTGCTTGCTGCTGCTGCTTGCTGCTGTTTGCTGCTGCTGCTTGCTGCTGCTGCTTGCTGCTGCATGCTGCTGCTTGCTGCTGCTTGCTGCTGCTGCTGCTGCTTGCTGCTGCTGCTGCTTGCTGCTGCTGCTTGCTGCTGCTGCTTGCTGCTGCTGCTTGCTGTTGCTGCTTGCTGCTGCTGCTTGCTGCTGCTGCTTGTGCTTGCTGCTTGCTGCTGCTGCTGCTTGCTGCTGCTTGCTGCTGCTTGTTGTTGCTTGCTGCTGCTTGCTGCTGCTTGCTGCTTGCTGCTGCTTGCTGCTTGCTGCTGCTGGCTGCTGCTTGCTGCTGCTGCTGCTTGTTGCTGCTCCTTGCTGCTGTTGCTGCTGCTGCTGCTGCTTGCTGCTGCTTGCTGCTACTTCCTGCTGCGTGCTGCTGCTGCTGCTGCTGCTGCTGCTGCTTGCTGCTTGCTGCTGCTGCTGCTTGCTGCTGCTGCTTGCTGCTGCTGCAGCTGCTTGCTGCTGCTGCTTGCTGCTGCTGCTGCTGCTTGCTGCTGCTGCTTGCTGCTGCTTGCTGCTGCTTGCTGCTGCTGCTGCTTGCTGCTGCTGCTTGCTGCTGCTGCTGCTGCTTGCTGCTGCTGCTTGCTACTGCTGCTTGCTGCTGCTGCTGCTTGCTGCTGCTGCCGCTTGCTGCTGCTGCTTGCTGCTGTTTGCTGCTGCTGCTTGCTGCTGCTGCTTGCTGCTGCTGCTTGCTGCTGCTGCTTGCTTCTGCTGCTTGCTGCTGCTTGCTGCTGCTGCTGCTGCTGCTTGCTTCTGCTGCTTGCTGCTGCTGCTTGCTGCTGCTGCTTGCTGCTGCTGCTTGCTGCTCCTGCTTTCTGCTGCTGCTTGCTGCTGCTGCTTGCTGCTGCTGCTTGCTGCTGCTGCTTGCTGCTGGTGCTTGCTGCTGCTGGTGCTGCTTGCTGCTGCTGCTTGTTGCGGCTGCTTGCTGCTGCTGCTTCTGCTTGCTGCTGCTGCTTGCTGCTGGTGCTTGCTGCTGCTGCTTGCTGCTGCTGCTTGCTGCTGCTGCTGCTGCTGCTGCTGCTGCTGCTGCTGCTGCTGCTGCTGCTGCTGCTTGCTGCTGCTGGTTGCGGCTGCTGGTTGCTGCTGCTGCTGCTGCTGCTTGCTGCTGCTGCTACTTGCTGCTGCTTGCTGCTGCTTGCTGCTGCTGCTGCTGCGGCTTGCTGCTGCTGCTTGTTGCTGGTGCTTTCTGCTGCTGCTTGCTGCTGCTGCTTGCTGCTGCTGCTGCTTGCTGGTGCTGCTGCTTGCTGCTGGTGCTTGCTGCTGCTGCTTGCTGCTGCTGCTTGCTTCTGGTGCTTGCTGCTGCTTGCTGCTGCTGCTGCTGCTTGCTGCTGCTGCTTGCTGCTGCTGCTGCTGCTGCTGCTGCTGCTGCTGCTGCTGCTGCTGCTGCTGCTGCTGCTGCTGCTGCTGCTGCTGCTGCTGCTGCTGCTGCTACTACTACTACTGCTTGCTGCTTCTGCTTGCTGCTGCTGCTTGCTGCTGCTGCTTGCTGCTGCTTGCTGCTGCTGTTTGCTACTTGCTGCTGCTGCTGCTGCTTGCTGCTGCTGCTTGCTGCTGCTGCTTGCTGCTGCTGCTTGCTGCTGCTAGCTGCTGCTTGCTGCTTGCTGCTGCTTGCTGCTGCTGCTTGCTGCTGTTGATTGCTGCTGCTGCTGCTTGCTGCTGCTGCTGCTGCTGCTTGATGCTGCTTGCTGCTGCCGCTGCTGCGGCTTGCTGCTGCTGCTTGCTGCTGCTGCTGCTGCTTGCTGCTGCTACTGCTTGCTGCTGCTGCTTGCTGCTGCTGCTTGCTGCTGCTTGCTGCTGCTGCTTGCTGCTGTTGATTGCTGCTGCTGCTGCTTGCTGCTGCTGCTGCTGCTGCTGCTTGCTGCTGCTTGCTGCTTGCTGCTGCTGCTGCTGCTTGCTGCTGCTACTTGTTGCTGCTGCTTGCTGCTGCTGCTTGCTGCTGCTGCTGCTGCTTGCTGCTGCTGCTGCTTGCTGCTGCTGCTTGCTGCTGCTGCTTGCTGCTGCTGCTGCTGCTGCTTGCTGCTGCTTGCTGCTGCTGCTTTCTGCTGCTGCTTGCTGCTGCTTGCTGCTGCTGCTTGCTGCTGCTTGCTGCGGCTTGCTGCTGCTTGCTGCTGCTCTGCTGCTGCTGCTGCTTGCTGCTGCTTGCTGCTGCTTGCTGCTGCTTGCTGCTGCTTGCTGCTGCTGCTTGCTGCTGCTGCTTGCTGCCGCTGCTTGCTGCTGCTGCTTGCTGCTGCTGCTTGCTACTGCTGCTTGCTGATGCTGCTTGCTGCTGCTGCTGGCTGCTGCTTGCTGCTGCTGCTTTCTGCAGCTTGCTGCTGCTGCTGCTTGCTGCTGCTGCTTGCTGCTGCTGCTTGCTGCTGCTGCTTGGTGCTGCTGCTTGCTGCTGCTGCTTGCTGCTGCTGCTTGCTGCTGCTGCTTGCTCCGGCTGCTTGCTGCTGCTGCTTGCTGCTTCTGCTTGCTGCTGCTGCTTGCTGCTACTGCTTGCTGCTGCTGCTTGCTGCTGCTTGCTGCTGCTGCTTGCTGCTGCTGCTTGCTGCTGCTTGCTGCTGCTGGTGCTGCTTGCTGCTGCTGCTTGTTGCTGCTGCTTGCTGCTGCTTGCTGCTGCTGCTTGCTGCTGGTGCTTGCTGCTGCTGCTTGCTGCTGCTGCTGCTTGCTGCTGCTGCTTGCTGCTGCTGGTTGCTGCTGCTGCTGCTTGCTGCTGCTGCTGCTGCTTGCTGCTGCTGCTTGCTGCTTCTGCTTGCTGCTGCTGCTTGCTGCTACTTGCTGCTGCTGCTTGCTGCTGCTGCTGGTTGCTGCTGCTGCTTGCTGCAGCTTGCTGCTGCTTGCTGCTGCTTGCTGCTGCTTGCTGCTGCTTGCTGCTGCTTGCTGCTGCTGCTGCTGCGCCTTGCTGCTGCTGCTTGTTGCTGGTGCTTGCTGCTACTGCTGCTTGCTGTTGGTGCTTGCTGCTACTGCTGCTTGCTGCTGCTGCTTGCTGCTGCTGCTGCTTGCTGCTGCTGCTTGCTGCTGCTGCCGCTGTTGCTGCTGCTGCAGCTGCTGCTGCTGCGGCTGCTGCTGCTGCTGCTGCTGCTGCTGCTGCTGCTGCTGCTGCTGCTTGCTGCTGCTGCTGCTGCTGCTGCTGCTGCTGCTGCTGCTGCTACTGCTACTGCTGCTGCTGCTGCTGCTGCTTGCTGCTGCTACTGCTTGCTGCTTCTGCTTGCTGCTGCTGCTTGCTGCTGCTTGCTGCTTGCTGCTGCTTGCTGCTGCTTGCTGCTGCTGCTTGCTGCTGCTGCTTGCTGCTGCTGATTGCTGCTGCTTGCTGCTGCTGCTTGCTGCTGCTGCTGCTGCTTGTTGCTGCTGCTTGCTGCTGCTGCTGCTTGCTGCTGCTGCTGCTTGCTGCTGCTGCTTAATTCTCCTGCTTGCTGCTGCTGCTTGCTGCTGCTTGCTGCTTGCTGCTGCTGCTGCTTGCTGCTGCTGGTTGCTGCTGCTTGCTGCTGCTTGCTGCTGCTTGCGGCTGCTGCTGCTGCTGCTGCTGCTTGCTACTGCTGCTTGCTGCTGCTGCTTGCTGCTGCTGCTACTTGCTGCTGCTGCTTGCTGCTGTTTGCTGCTGCTGCTTGCTGCTGCTGCTGCTTGCTGCTGCTTGCTGCTGCTTGCTGCTGCTGATTGCTGCTGCTGCTTGCTGCTGCTGCTGCTTGCTGCTGCTGCTGCTTGCTGCTGCTGCTGCTGCTGCTGCTGCTGCTGCTGCTGCTGCTGCTGCTGCTGCTGCTGCTGCTGCTTCCTGCTGCTGCTTGCTGCTGCTGCTTGCTGCTGCTGCCGCTTGCTGCTGCTGCTGCTGCTGCTGCTGCTTGCTGCTGCTGCTTGCTGCTGCTGCTTGCTGCTGCTGCTTGCTGCTGCTGCTTGCTGCTGTTTGCTGCTGCTGCTTGCTGCTGCTGCTTGCTGCTGCATGCTGCTGCTTGCTGCTGCTGCTTGTGCTTGCTGCTTGCTACTGCTGCTTGCTGATGCTGCTTGCTGCTGCTGCTGGCTGCTGCTTGCTGCTGCTGCTTTCTGCAGCTTGCTGCTGCTGCTGCTTGCTGCTGCTGCTCTTGCTGCTGCTGCTTGCTGCTGCTGCTTGGTGCTGCTGCTTGCTGCTGCTGCTTGCTGCTGCTGCTTGCTGCTGCTGCTTGCTCCGGCTGCTTGCTGCTGCTGCTTGCTGCTTCTGCTTGCTGCTGCTGCTTGCTGCTACTGCTTGCTGCTGCTGCTTGCTGCTGCTTGCTGCTGCTGCTTGCTGCTGCTGCTTGCTGCTGCTTGCTGCTGCTGGTGCTGCTTGCTGCTGCTGCTTGTTGCTGCTGCTTGCTGCTGCTGCTGCGGCTGCTGCTTGCTGCTGCTGCTTGCTGCTGGTGCTTGCTGCTGCTGCTTGCTGCTGCTGCTTGCTGCTGCTGCTTGCTGCTGCTGGTTGCTGCTGCTGCTGCTTGCTGCTGCTGCTGCTGCTTGCTGCTGCTGCTTGCTGCTTCTGCTTGCTGCTGCTGCTTGCTGCTACTTGCTGCTGCTGCTTGCTGCTGCTGCTGCTTGCTGCTGCTGCTTGCTGCAGCTTGCTGCTGCTTGCTGCTGCTTGCTGCTGCTTGCTGCTGCTTGCTGCTGCTGCTGCTGCGCCTTGCTGCTGCTGCTTGTTGCTGGTGCTTGCTGCTACTGCTGCTTGCTGTTGGTGCTTGCTGCTACTGCTGCTTGCTGCTGCTGCTTGCTGCTGCTGCTTGCTGCTGCTGCCGCTGTTGCTGCTGCTGCTGCTGCTGCGGCTGCTGCTGCTGCTGCTGCTGCTGCTTGCTGCTGCTGCTGCTGCTGCTGCTGCTGCTGCTGCTGCTGCTGCTGCTGCTGCTGCTACTGCTACTGCTGCTGCTGCTGCTGCTGCTTGCTGCTGCTACTGCTTGCTGCTTCTGCTTGCTGCTGCTGCTTGCTGCTGCTTGCTGCTTGCTGCTGCTTGCTGCTGCTTGCTGCTGCTGCTTGCTGCTGCTGCTTGCTGCTGCTGATTGCTGCTGCTTGCTGCTGCTGCTGCTTGCTGCTGCTGCTGCTTGTTGCTGCTGCTTGCTGCTGCTGCTGCTTGCTGCTGCTGCTGCTTGCTGCTGCTGCTTGCTGCTGCTGCTTAATTCTCCTGCTTGCTGCTGCTGCTTGCTGCTGCTTGCTGCTTGCTGCTGCTGCTGCTTGCTGCTGCTGGTTGCTGCTGCTTGCTGCTGCTTGCTGCTGCTTGCGGCTGCTGCTGCTGCTGCTGCTGCTGCTGCTTGCTACTGCTGCTTGCTGCTGCTGCTTGCTGCTGCTGCTACTTTCTGCTGCTGCTTGCTGCTGTTTGCTGCTGCTGCTTGCTGCTGCTGCTGCTTGCTGCTGCTTGCTGCTGCTTGCTGCTGCTGATTGCTGCTGCTGCTTGCTGCTGCTGCTGCTTGCTGCTGCTGCTGCTGCTTGCTGCTGCTGCTGCTGCTGCTGCTGCTGCTGCTGCTGCTGCTGCTGCTGCTGCTGCTGCTGCTGCTCCTGCTGCTGCTTGCTGCTGCTGCTTGCTGCTGCTGCCGCTTGCTGCTGCTGCTGCTGCTTGCTGCTGCTGCTTGCTGCTGCTTGCTGCTGCTGCTTGCTGCTGCTGCTTGCTGCTGCTGCTTGCTGCTGTTTGCTGCTGCTGCTTGCTGCTGCTGCTTGCTGCTGCATGCTGCTGCTTGCTGCTGCTTGCTGCTGCTGCTGCTTGCTGCTGCTGCTGCTTGCTGCTGCTGCTTGCTGCTGCTGCTTGCTGCTGCTGCTTGCTGCTGCTGCTTGCTGTTGCTGCTTGCTGCTGCTGCTTGCTGCTGCTGCTTGTGCTTGCTGCTTGCTGCTGCTGCTTGCTGCTGCTTGCTGCTGCTTGTTGTTGCTTGCTGCTGCTTGCTGCTTGCTGCTGCTTGCTGCTTGCTGCTGCTTGCTGCTGCTTGCTGCTGCTGCTGCTTGTTGCTGCTCCTTGCTGCTGTTGCTGCTGCTGCTGCTGCTTGCTGCTGCTTGCTGCTACTTCCTGCTGCGTGCTGCTGCTGCTGCTGCTGCTGCTTGCTGCTTGCTGCTGCTGCTGCTTGCTGCTGCTGCTTGCTGCTGCTGCTTGCTGCTGCTGCTTGCTGCTGCTGCTGCTGCTTGCTGCTGCTGCTTGCTGCTGCTTGCTGCTGCTTGCTGCTGCTGCTTGCTGCTGCTGCTTGCTGCTGCTGCTGCTGCTGCTTGCTGCTGCTGCTTGCTACTGCTGCTTGCTGCTGCTGCTGCTTGCTGCTGCTGCCGCTTGCTGCTGCTGCTTGCTGCTGTTTGCTGCTGCTGCTTGCTGCTGCTGCTTGCTGCTGCTGCTTGCTGCTGCTGCTTGCTTCTGCTGCTTGCTGCTGCTTGCTGCTGCTGCTTGCTTCTGCTGCTTGCTGCTGCTGCTTGCTGCTGCTGCTTGCTGCTGCTGCTTGCTGCTCCTGCTTTCTGCTGCTGCTTGCTGCTGCTGCTTGCTGCTGCTGCTTGCTGCTACTGCTTGCTGCTGCTGCTTGCTGCTGCTTGCTGCTGCTGCTTGCTGCTGGTGCTTGCTGCTGCTGGTGCTGCTTGCTGCTGCTGCTTGTTGCGGCTGCTTGCTGCTGCTGCTTCTGCTTGCTGCTGCTGCTTGCTGCTGGTGCTTACTGCTGCTGCTTGCTGCTGCTGCTTGCTGCTGCTGCTGCTGCTGCTGCTGCTGCTGCTGCTGCTGCTGCTGCTGCTGCTGCTGCTGCTGCTGCTGCTGCTGCTGCTGCTTGCTGCTGCTGGTTGCTGCTGCTGGTTGCTGCTGCTGCTGCTGCTGCTTGCTGCTGCTGCTACTTGCTGCTGCTTGCTGCTGCTTGCTGCTGCTGCTGCTGCGGCTTGCTGCTGCTGCTTGTTGCTGGTGCTTTCTGCTGCTGCTTGCTGCTGCTGCTTGCTGCTGCTGCTGCTTGCTGGTGCTGCTGCTTGCTGCTGGTGCTTGCTGCTGCTGCTTGCTGCTGCTGCTTGCTTCTGGTGCTTGCTGCTGCTTGCTGCTGCTGCTGCTGCTTGCTGCTGCTGCTTGCTGCTGCTGCTCCTCCTGCTGCTGCTGCTGCTGCTGCTGCTGCTGCTGCTGCTGCTGCTGCTGCTGCTGCTGCTGCTGCTGCTGCTGCTGCTACTACTACTACTGCTTGCTGCTTCTGCTTGCTGCTGCTGCTTGCTGCTGCTGCTTGCTGCTGCTTGCTGCTGCTGTTTGCTACTGCTGCTGCTGCTGCTGCTTGCTGCTGCTGCTTGCTGCTGCTGCTTGCTGCTGCTGCTTTGATGCTGCTTGCTTGCTGCTGCTGCTGCGGCTTGCTGCTGCTGCTTGCTGCCGCTGCTGCTGCTGCTGCTGCTGCTGCTTGCTGCTGCTACTGCTTGCTGCTGCTGCTTGCTGCTGCTGCTTGCTGCTGCTGCTAGCTGCTGCTTGCTGCTTGCTGCTGCTTGCTGCTGCTGCTTGCTGCTGTTGATTGCTGCTGCTGCTGCTTGCTGCTGCTGCTGCTGCTGCTTGATGCTGCTTGCTGCTGCCGCTGCTGCGGCTTGCTGCTGCTGCTTGCTGCTGCTGCTGCTGCTGCTGCTGCTGCTGCTTGCTGCTGCTACTGCTTGCTGCTGCTGCTTGCTGCTGCTGCTTGCTGCTGCTTGCTGCTGCTGCTTGCTGCTGTTGATTGCTGCTGCTGCTGCTTGCTGCTGCTGCTGCTGCTGCTGCTTGCTGCTGCTTGCTGCTTGCTGCTGCTGCTGCTGCTTGCTGCTGCTACTTGTTGCTGCTGCTTGCTGCTGCTGCTTGCTGCTGCTGCTGCTTGCTGCTGCTGCTTGCTTGCTGCTGCTTGCTGCTGCTGCTTGCTGCTGCTGCTGCTTGCTGCTGCTTGCTGCTGCTGCTTTCTGCTGCTGGCTTGCTGCTGCTTGCTGCTGCTTGCTGCGGCTTGCTGCTGCTTGCTGCTGCTCTGCTGCTGCTGCTGCTTGCTGCTGCTTGCTGCTGCTTGCTGCTGCTTGCTGCTGCTTGCTGCTGCTGCTTGCTGCTGCTGCTTGCTGCCGCTGCTTGCTGCTGCTGCTTGCTGCTGCTGCTTGCTACTGCTGCTTGCTGCTGCTGCTTGCTGCTGCTGCTGGCTGCTGCTTGCTGCTGCTGCTTGCTGCAGCTTGCTGCTGCTGCTGCTTGCTGCTGCTGCTTGCTGCTGCTGCTTGCTGCTGCTGCTTGGTGCTGCTGCTTGCTGCTGCTTGCTGCTGCTGCTTGCTGCTGCTTGCTGCTGCTGGTGCTGCTTGCTGCTGCTGCTTGTTGCTGCTGCTTGCTGCTGCTGCTGCTGCTGCTTGCTGCTGCTGCTTGCATGCTGGTGCTTGCTGCTGCTGCTTGCTGCTGCTGCTGCTTGCTGCTGCTGCTTGCTGCTGCTGGTTGCTGCTGCTGCTGCTGCTTGCTGCTGCTGCTGCTGCTTGCTGCTGCTGCTTGCTGCTTCTGCTTGCTGCTGCTGCTTGCTGCTACATGCTGCTGCTGCTTGCTGCTGCTGCTGCTTGCTGCTGCTGCTTGCTGCTGCTGCCGCTGTTGCTGCTGCTGCTGCTGCTGCTGCTGCGGCTGCTGCTGCTGCTGCTGCTGCTGCTGCTGCTGCTTGCTGCTGCTGCTGCTGCTGCTGCTGCTGCTGCTGCTACTGCTACTGCTGCTGCTGCTGCTTGCTGCTTGCTGCTGCTACTGCTTGCTGCTTCTGCTTGCTGCTGCTGCTTGCTGCTGCTTGCTGCTTGCTGCTGCTTGCTGCTGCTTGCTGCTGCTGCTTGCTGCTGCTGCTTGCTGCTGCTGATTGCTGCTGCTGCTTGCTGCTGCTGCTGCTTGCTGCTGCTGCTGCTTGTTGCTGCTGCTTGCTGCTGCTGCTGCTTGCTGCTGCTGCTGCTTGCTGCTGCTGCTTGCTGCTGCTGCTTAATTCTCCTGCTTGCTGCTGCTGCTTGCTGCTGTGCTTGCTGCTTGCTGCTGCTGCTGCTTGCTGCTGCTGGTTGCTGCTGCTTGCTGCTGCTTGCTGCTGCTTGCTGTGCTGCTGCTGCTGCTGCTTGCTACTGCTGCTTGCTGCTGCTGCTTGCTGCTGCTGCTACTTGCTGCTGCTGCTTGCTGCTGTTTGCTGCTGCTGCTTGCTGGCTGCTGCTGCTTGCTGCATGCTTGCTGCTGCTGCTGCTGCTTGCTGCTGCTTGCTGCTGCTTGCTGCTGCTGATTGCTGCTGCTGCTTGCTGCTGCTGCTGCTTGCTGCTGCTGCTGCTGCTTGCTTGCTGCTGCTGCTGCTGCTGCTGCTGCTGGCTGCTGCTGCTGCTGCTGCTGCTGCTGCTTGCTGCTGCTGCTGCTTGCTGCTGCTTGCTGCTGCTTGCTGCTGCTTGCTGCTGCTTGCTGCTGCTGCTTTGCTGCCGCTGCTTGCTGCTGCTGCTTGCTGCTTGCTGCTGCTGCTGCTGCTGCTGCTGCTGCTGCTGCTCCTGCTGCTTGCTGCTGCTTGCTGCTGCTGCTTGCTGCTGGTGCTGCTGCTGCTGCTGCTGCTTGCTACTGCTGCTTGCTGCTGCTGCTTGCTGCTGCTGCTTGCTGCTGCTGCCGCTTGCTGCTGCTGCTGCTGCTGCTGCTGCTGCTGCTGCTGCTTGCTGCTGCTGCTTGCTGCTGCTGCTTGCTGCTGTTTGCTGCTGCTGCTTGCTGCTGCTGCTTGCTGCTGCATGCTGCTGCTTGCTGCTGCTTGCTGCTGCTGCTGCTTGCTGCTGCTGCTGCTTGCTGCTGCTGCTTGCTGCTGCTGCTTGCTGCTGCTGCTTGCTGTTGCTGCTTGCTGCTTGCTGCTTGCTGCTGCTGCTTGTGCTTGCTGCTTGCTGCTGTTGCTTGCTGCTGCTGCTTGCTGCTGCTTGCTGCTGCTTGTTTGTGCTTGCTGCTGCTTGCTGCTGCTTGCTGCTTGCTGCTGCTTGCTGCTTGCTGCTGCTTGCTGCTGCTTGCTGCTGCTGCTGCTGCTTGCTGCTGCTGCTGCTTGTTGCTGCTCCTTGCTGCTGTTGCTGCTGCTGGCTGCTGCTTGCTGCTGCTGCTTGCTGCTACTTCCTGCTGCGTGCTGCTGCTGCTGCTGCTTGCTGCTTGCTGCTGCTGCTGCTTGCTGCTGCTTGCTGCTGCTGCTTGAGGCTGCTGCTGCTTGCTGCTGCTGCTTGCTGCTGCTTGCTGCTGCTTGCTGCTGCTGGCTTGCTGCTGCTGCTGCTGCTGCTTGCTGCTGCTGCTTGCTACTGCTGCTTGCTGCTGCTGCTGCTTGCTGCTGCTGCCGCTTGCTGCTGCTGCTTGCTGCTGTTTGCTGCTGCTGCTTGCTGCTGCTGCTTGCTGCTGCTGCTTGCTGCTGCTTGCTGCTGCTGCTGCTGCTTGCTTCTGCTGCTTGCTGCTGCTGCTTGCTGCTGCTGCTTGCTGCTGCTGCTTGCTGCTCCTGCTTTCTGCTGCTGCTTGCTGCTGCTGCTTGCTGCTGCTGCTTGCTGCTACTGCTTGCTGCTGCTGCTTGCTGCTGCTTGCTGCTGCTGCTTGCTTGCTGCTGCTTGCTGCTGCTGGTGCTGCTTGCTGCTGCTGCTTGTTGCGGCTTGCTTGCTGCTGCTGCTTCTGCTTGCTGCTGCTTGCTTGCTGCTGGTGCTTGCTGCCTGGTGCTTGCTGCTGCTGCTTGCTGCTGCTGGCTGCTGCTGCTGCTGCTGCTGCTGCTGCTTCTGCTGCT
Organism: Amblyomma americanum; assembly: GCF_052857255.1. NCBI lineage: Eukaryota > Metazoa > Arthropoda > Arachnida > Ixodida > Ixodidae > Amblyomma > Amblyomma americanum. The sequence continues at coordinate 63,227 of NW_027526663.1, read as the reverse complement.
GCTGCTGCTGCTGCTGCTGCTGCTGCTGCTTGCTGCTGCTGGTTGCTGCTGCTGGTTGCTGCTGCTGCTGCTGCTGCTTGCTGCTGCTGCTACTTTGCTGCTGCTTGCTGCTGCTTGCTGCGGCTTGCTGCTGCTTGCTGCTGCTTGCTGCTGCTTGCTGCTGCTGCTGCTGCGCCTTGCTGCTGCTGCTTGTTACTGGTTGCTTGCTGCTACTGCTGCTTGCTGTTGGTGCTTGCTGCTACTGCTGCTTGCTGCTGCTGCTTGCTGCTGCTGCTTGCTGCTGCTGCCGCTGTTGCTGCTGCTGCTGCTGCTGCTGCTGCTGCTGCTGCTTGCTGCTGCTGCTGCTGCTGCTACTGCTACTGCTGCTGCTGCTGCTTGCTGCTTGCTGCTGCTACTGCTTGCTGCTTCTGCTTGCTGCTGCTGCTTGCTGCTGCTTGCTGCTTGCTGCTGCTTGCTGCTGCTTGCTGCTGCTTGCTGCTGCTGCTTGCTGCTGCTGCTTGCTGCTGATGATTGCTGCTGCTGCTTGCTGCTACTGCTGCTTGCTGCTGCTGCTGCTTGTTGCTGCTGCTTGCTGCTGCTTGCTGCTGCTGCTTAATGCTCCTGCTTGCTGCTGCTGCTTGCTGCTGCTTGCTGCTTGCTGCTGCTGCTGCTGCTGCTTTGCTGCTGCTGGTTGCTGCTGCTTGCTGCCTGCTTGCTGCTGCTTGCTGCTGCTTGCTGCTGCTGCTGCTGCTGCTGCTTGCTGCTGCTGCTGCTGCTGGCTGCTGCTGCTGCTGCTGCTGCTGCTGCTGCTTGCTACTGCTGCTTGCTGCTGCTGCTTGCTGGCTGCTGCTACTTGCTGCTGCTGCTTGCTGCAGTTTGCTGCTGCTGCTTGCTGCTGCTGCTGCTTGCTGCAGCTTGCTGCTGCTGCTGCTGCTTGCTGCTGCTTGCTGCTGCTGCTGCTGCTGCTGCTGCTGCTTGCTTGCTGCTGCTGCTGCTGCTTGCTGCTGGCTTGCTGCTGCTTGCTGCTGCTGCTTGCTGCCGCTGCTTGGCTGCTGCTGCTTGCTGCTTGCTGCTTGCTCCTGCTGCTGCTGCTGCTGCTGCTGCTGCTGCTGCTGCTGCTGCTTGCTGCTGCTGCTTGCTGCTGCTGCTTGCTGCTGCTGCTGCTGCTGCTTGCTACTGCTGCTTGCTGCTGCTGCTTCCTGCTGCTGCTTGCTGCTGCTGCTTGCTGCTGCTGCCGCTTGCTGCTGCTGCTGCTGCTGCTGCTGCTGCTTGCTGCTGCTGCTTGCTGCTGCTGCTTGCTGCTGCTGCTTGCTGCTGCTGCTTGCTGCTGTTTGCTGCTGCTGCTTGCTGCTGCTGCTTGCTGCTGCATGCTGCTTGCTTGCTGCTGCTTGCTGCTGCTGCTGCTTGCTGCAGCTGCTTGCTGCTGCTGCTTGCTGCTGCTGCTTGCTGCTGCTGCTTGCTGTTGCTGCTTGCTGCTGCTGCTTGCTGCTGCTGCTTGTGCTTGCTGCTTGCTGCTGCTGCTTGCTGCTGCTGCTTGCTGCTGCTTGTTGTTGCTTGCTGCTGCTTGCTGCTGCTTGCTGCTTGCTGCTGCTTGCTGCTTGCTGCTGCTTGCTGCTGCTTGCTGCTGCTTGCTGCTGCTGCTGCTTGTTTGCTGCTCCTTGCTGCTGTTGCTGCTGCTGCTGCTGCTTTGCTGCTGCTTGCTGCTACTTCCTGCTGCGTGCTGCTGCTGCTGCTGCTTGCTGCTTGCTGCTGCTGCTGCTTGCTGCTGCTGCTTTGCTGCTGCTGCTGCTTGCTGCTGCTGCTTGCTGCTGCCTGCTTGCTGCTGCTTGCCTGCTGCTTGCTGCTGCTGCTTGCTGCTGCTGCTTGCTGCTGCTGCTGCTGCTGCTTGCTGCTGCTGCTTGCTACTGCTGCTTGCTGCTGCTGCTGCTTGCTGCTGCTGCCGCTTGCTGCTGCTGCTTGCTGCTGTTTGCTGCTGCTGCTTGCTGCTGCTGCTTGCTGCTGCTGCTTGCTGCTGCTTGCTGCTGCTGCTGCTGCTTGCTTCTGCTGCTTGCTGCTGCTGCTTGCTGCTGCTGCTTGCTGCTGCTGCTTGCTGCTCCTGCTTTCTGCTGCTGCTTGCTGCTGCTGCTTGCTGCTACTGCTGCTGCTGCTGCTTGCTGCTGCTTGCTGCTGCTGCTTGCTGCTGCTGCTTGCTGCTGCTGGTGCTGCTTGCTGCTGCTGCTTGTTGCGGCTGCTTGCTGCTGTGCTTCTGCTTGCTGCTGGCTGCTTGCTGCTGGTGCTTGCTGCTGCTGCTTGCTGCTGCTGCTGCTGCTGCTGCTGCTGCTGCTGCTGCTGCTGCTTGCTGCTTGCTGCTGCTGGTTGCTGCTGCTGGTTGCTGCTGCTGCTGCTGCTGCTGCTGCTGCTGCTGCTTGCTGCTGCTGCTACTTGCTGCTGCTTGCTGCTGCTTGCTGCTGCTTGCTGCTGCTGCTGCTGCGGCTTGCTGCTGCTGCTTGTTGCTGGTGCTTTCTGCTGCTGCTTGCTGCTGCTGCTTGCTGCTGCTGCTGCTTGCTGGTGCTGCTGCTTGCTGCTGGTGCTTGCTGCTGCTGCTTGCTGCTGCTTGCTGCTGCTGCTTGCTTCTGGTGCTTGCTGCTGCTTGCTGCTGCTGCTGCTGCTTGCTGCTGCTGCTTGCTGCTGCTGCTCCTCCTACTGCTGCTGCTGCTGCTGCTGCTGCTGCTGCTGCTGCTGCTGCTGCTGCTGCTGCTGCTGCTGCTGCTGCTGCTGCTACTACTACTGCTTGCTGCTTCTGCTTGCTGCTTGCTGCTTGCTGCTGCCTGCTTGCTGCTGCTTGCTGCTGCTGTTTGCTACTTGCTGCTGCTGCTGCTGCTGCTTGCTGCTGCTGCTTGCTGCTGCTGCTTGCTGCTGCTGCTTGCTGCTGCTGCTTGCTGCTGCTGCTTGATGCTGCTTGCTGCTGCTGCTGCTGCTGCTTGCTGCCGCTGCTGCTGCTGCTGCTGCTGCTGCTTGCTGCTGCTACTGCTTGCTGCTGCTGCTTGCTGCTGCTGGCTTGCTGCTGCTAGCTGCTGCTTGCTGCTTGCTGCTGCTTGCTGCTGCTGCTTGCTGCTGTTGATTGCTGCTGCTGCTGCTTGCTGCTGCTGCTGCTGCTGCTGCTGCTGCTGCTTGCTGCTGCTGCTGCTGCTTGCTGGCTGCTGCTTGTTGCTGCTGCTTGCTGCTGCTGCTTGCTGCTGCTGCTACTGCTTGCTGCTGCTGCTGCTTGCTGCTGCTGCTTGCTGCTGCTGCTTGCTGCTGCTGCTGCTGCTGCTTGCTGCTGCTTGCTGCTGCTGCTTTCTGCTGCTGCTTGCTGCTGCTTGCTGCTGCTGCTTGCTGCTGCTTGCTGCGGCTTGCTGCTGCTTGCTGCTGCTCTGCTGCTGCTGCTTGCTGCTGCTTTGCTGCTGCTTGCTGCTGCTTGCTGCTGCTTGCTGCTGCTTGCTGCTGCTTGCTGCTGCTGATTGCTGCTGCTGCTTGCTGCCGCTGCTTGCTGCTGCTGCTTGCTGCTGCTGCTTGCTACTGCTGCTTGCTGCTGCTGCTTGCTGCTGCTGCTGGCTGCTGCTTGCTGCTGCTGCTTGCTGCAGCTTGCTGCTGCTGCTTGCTGCTGCTGCTTGCTGCTGCTGCTTGGTGCTGCTGCTTGCTGCTGCTGCTTGCTGCTGCTGCTTGCTGCTGCTGCTTGCTGCTGCTGCTTGCTGCTGCTTGCTGCTGCTGCTTGCTGCTGCTGCTTGCTGCTGCTTGCTGCTGCTGGTGCTGCTTGCTGCTGCTGCTTGTTGCTGCTGCTTGCTGCTGCTGCTGCTGCTGCTTGCTGCTGCTGCTTGCTGCTGGTGCTTGCTGCTGCTGCTTGCTGCTGCTGCTTGCTGCTTGCTGGTTGCTGCTGCTGCTGCTTGCTGCTGCTGCTGCTGCTTGCTGCTGTGCTGCTTGCTGCTTCTGCTTGCTGCTGCTGCTTGCTGCTACTTGCTGCTGCTGCTTGCTGCTGCTGCTGCTTGCTGCTGCTGCTTGCTGCTGCTTGCTGCTGCTTGCTGCTGCTTGCTGCTGCTTGCTGCTGCTTGCTGCTGCTTGCTGCTGCTGCTGCTGCGCCTTGCTGCTGCTGCTTGTTGCTGGTGCTTGCTGCTACTGCTGCTTGCTGTTGGTGCTTGCTGCTACTGCTGCTTGCTGCTGCTGCTTGCTGCTGCTGCTTGCTGCTGCTGCTGCTTGCTGCTGCTGCTTGCTGCTGCTGCTGCCGCTGTTGCTGCTGCTGCTGCTGCTGCTGCTGCTGCTGCTGCGGCTGCTGCTGCTGCTGCTGCTGCAGCTGCTGCTGCTTGCTGCTGCTGCTGCTGCTGCTGCTGCTGCTGCTGCTGCTGATGCTGCTGCTGCTGCTGCTGCTGCTACTGCTACTGCTGCTGCTGCTGCTGCTGCTGCTTGCTGCTGCTACTGCTTGCTGCTTCTGCTTGCTGCTGCTGGCTTGCTGCTGCTTGCTGCTTGCTGCTGCTTGCTGCTGCTTGCTGCTGCTGCTTGCTGCTGCTGCTTGCTGCTGCTGATTGCTGCTGCTGCTTGCTGCTGCTGCTTGCTGCTGCTGCTGCTTGTTGCTGCTGCTGCTGCTGCTGCTGCTGCTTGCTGCTGCTGCTGCTTGCTGCTGCTGCTTGCTGCTGCTGCTTAATTCTCCTGCTTGCTGCTGCTGCTTGCTGCTGCTTGCTGCTTGCTGCTGCTGCTGCCTTGCTGCTGCTGGTTGCTGCTGCTTGCTGCTGCTGCTACTTGCTGCTGCTGCTTGCTGCTGTTTGCTGCTGCTGCTTGCTGCTGCTGCTGCTTGCTGCTGCTTGCTGCTGCTGCTGCTGCTTGCTGCTGCTTGCTGCTGCTTGCTGCTGCTGATTGCTGCTGCTGCTTGCTGCTGCTGCTGCTTGCTGCTGCTGCTGCGGCTTGCTGCTGCTGCTGCTGCTGCTGCTGCTGCTGCTGCTGCTGCTGCTGCTTGCTGCTGCTGCTGCTTGCTGCTGCTTGCTGCTGCTTGCTGCTGCTTGCTGCTGCTTGCTGCTGCTGCTTGCTGCCGCTGCTTGCTGCTGCTGCTTGCTGCTTGCTGCTGCTGCTGCTGCTGCTGCTGCTGCTGCTGCTGCTGCTGCTGCTGCTGCTTGCTGCTGCTTGCTGCTGCTGCTTGCTGCTGCTGCTTGCTGCTGCTGCTGCTGCTGCTGCTTGCTACTGCTGCTTGCTGCTGCTGCTTCCTGCTGCTGCTTGCTGCTGCTGCTTGCTGCTGCTGCCGCTTGCTGCTGCTGCTGCTGCTGCTGCTTGCTGCTGCTGCTTGCTTGCTGCTGCTTGCTGCTGCTGCTTGCTGCTGTTTGCTGCTGCTGCTTGCTGCTGCTGCTGCTTGCTGCTGCTTGCTGCTGCTGCTGCTTGCTGCTGCTGCTGCTTGCTGCTGCTGCTTGCTGCTGCTGCTTGCTGCTGCTGCTTGCTGTTGCTGCTTGCTGCTGCTGCTTGCTGCTGCTGCTTGTGCTTGCTGCTTGCTGCTGCTGCTTGCTGCTGCTGCTTGCTGCTGCTTGCTGCTGCTTGTTGTTGCTTGCTGCTGCTTGCTGCTGCTTGCTGCTGCTTGCTGCTTGCTGCTGCTTGCTGCTTGCTGCTGCTTGCTGCTGCTTGCTGCTGCTGCTGCTGCTTGCTGCTGCTGCTGCTTGTTGCTGCTCCTTGCTGCTGTTGCTGCTGCTGCTGCTGCTTGCTGCTGCTGCTTGCTGCTACTTCCTGCTGCGTGCTGCTGCTGCTGCTGCTGCTGCTGCTTGCTGCTTGCTGCTGCTGCTGCTTGCTGCTGCTGCTGCTTGCTGCTGCTGCTTGCTGCTGCTGCAGCTGCTTGCTGCTGCTGCTTGCTGCTGCTGCTGCTTGCTGCTGCTTGCTGCTGCTGCTTGCTGCTGCTTGCCTGCTGCTTGCTGCTGCTGCTTGCTGCTGCTGCTGCTGCTGCTTGCTAATGCTGCTTGCTACTGCTGCTTGCTGCTGCTGCTGCTTGCTGCTGCTGCTGCTTGCTGCTGCTGCCGCTTGCTGCTGCTGCTTGCTGCTGTTTGCTGCTGCTGCTTGCTGCTGCTGCTTGCTGCTGCTGCTTGCTGCTGCTGCTTGCTGCTGCTTGCTGCTGCTGCTGCTGCTTGCTTCTGCTGCTTGCTGCTGCTGCTTGCTGCTGCTGCTTGCTGCTCCTGCTTTCTGCTGCTGCTTGCTGCTGCTGCTTGCTGCTGCTGCTTGCTGCTGCTGCTTGCTGCTACTGCTTGCTGCTGCTGCTTGCTGCTGCTTGCTGCTGCTTGCTGCTGCTGGTGCTGCTTGCTGCTGCTGCTTGTTGCGGCTGCTTGCTGCTGCTGCTTCTGCCTTGCTGCTGCTGCTTACTGCTGGTGCTTGCTGCTGGTGCTTGCTGCTGCTGCTTGCTGCTGCTGCTGCTGCTGCTGCTGCTGCTGCTGCTGCTGCTGCTGCTGCTGCTGCTGCTGCTGCTGCTGCTGCTGCTTGCTGCTGCTGGTTGCTGCTGCTGGTTGCTGCTGCTGCTGCTGCTGCTGCTTGCTGCTGCTGCTACTTGCTGCTGCTTGCTGCTGATTGCTGGCTGCTGCTGCTGCGCTTGCTGCTGCTGCTTGTTGCTGGTGCTTTCTGCTGCTGCTTGCTGCTGCTGCTTGCTGCTGCTGCTGCTTGCTGGTGCTGCTGCTTGCTGCTGGTGCTTGCTGCTGCTGCTTGCTGCTGCTTGCTGCTGCTGCTTTCTCTGGTGCTTGCTGCTGCTTGCTGCTGGCTGCTGCTGCTGTTTGCTACTTGCTGCTGCTGCTGCTGCTGCTGCTGCTGCTTGCTGCTGCTGCTTGCTGCTGCTGCTTGCTGCTGCTGCTTGATGCTGCTTGCTGCTGCTGCTGCTGCGGCTTGCTGCTGCTGCTTGCTGCTGCTTGCTGCTGCTGCCGCTGCTGCTGCTGCTGCTGCTGCTGCTTGCTGCTGCTACTGCTTGCTGCTGCTGCTTGCTTGCTGCTGCTTGCTGCTGCTAGCTGCTGCTTGCTGCTGCTTGCTGCTGCTGCTTGCTGCTGTTGATTGCTGCTGCTGCTGCTTGCTGCTGCTGCTGCTGCTGCTGCTTGCTGCTGCTTGCTGCTTGCTGCTGCTCCTGCTGCTTGCTGCTGCTTGCTGCTGCTGCTTGCTGCTGCTGCTTGCTGCTGCTGCTTGCTGCTGCTGCTTGCTGCTGCTGCTGCTGCTGCTGCTGCTGCTGCTGCTGCTGCTGCTGCTGCTGCTGCTGCTGCTGCTGCTTGCTACTGCTGCTTGCTACTGCTGCTTGTGCTTGCTGCTTGCTGCTGCTGCTTGCTGCTGCTGCTGCTTGCTGCTGCTTGCTGCTGCTTGTTGTTTGCTTGCTGCTGCTTGCTGCTGCTTGCTGCTTGCTGCTGCTTGCTGCTTGCTGCTGCTTGCTGCTGCTTGCTGCTGCTGCTGCTTGCTGCTGCTGCTGCTGCTTGTTGCTGCTCCTTGCTGCTGTTGCTGCTGCTGCTGCTGCTTGCTGCTGCTGCTTGCTGCTACTTACTGCTGCGTGCTGCTGCTGCTGCTTGCTGCTGCTTGCTTGCTGCTGCTGCTGCTGCTTGCTGCTTGCTGCTGCTGCTGCTTGCTGCTGCTGCTGCTTGCTGCTGCTGCTTGCTGCTGCTGCTTGCTGCTGCTGCTTGCTGCTGCTGCTGCTTGCTGTGCTGCTGCTTGCCTGCTGCTTGCTGCTTGCTTGCTGCTGCTGCTGCTGGCTGCTGCTTGCTGCTGCTGCTTGTTGCTGCTGCTTGCTGCTGCTGCTTGCTGCTGCTGCTGCTGCTGCTGCTTGCTGCTGCTGCTTAATTCTCCTGCTTGCTGCTGCTGCTTGCTGCTGCTTGCTGCTTGCTGCTGCTGCTGCTTGCTGCTGCTGGTTGCTGCTGCTTGCTGCTGCTGCTACTTGCTGCTGCTGCTTGCTGCTGTTTGCTGCTGCTGCTTGCTGCTGCTGCTGCTTGCTGCTGCTTGCTGCTGCTGCTGCTGCTTGCTGCTGCTTGCTGCTGCTTGCTGCTGCTGATTGCTGCTGCTGCTTGCTGCTGCTGCTGCTTGCTGCTGCTGCTGCTGCTTGCTGCTGCTGCTGCTGCTGCTGCTGCTGCTGCTGCTTGCTGCTGCTGCTGCTTGCTGCTGCTTGCTGCTGCTTGCTGCTGCTTGCTGCTGCTTGCTGCTGCTTGCTGCTGCTGCTTGCTGCCGCTGCTTGCTGCTGCTGCTTGCTGCTTGCTGCTGCTGCTGCTGCTGCTGCTGCTGCTGCTGCTGCTGCTGCTGCTGCTTGCTGCTGCTTGCTGCTGCTGCTTGCTGCTGCTGCTTGCTGCTGCTGCTGCTGCTGCTTGCTACTGCTGCTTGCTGCTGCTGCTTCCTGCTGCTGCTTGCTGCTGCTGCTTGCTGCTGCTGCCGCTTGCTGCTGCTGCTGCTGCTGCTTGCTGCTGCTGCTGCTTGCTGCTGCTGCTTGCTGCTGCTGCTTGCTGCTGTTTGCTGCTGCTGCTTGCTGCTGCTGCTTGCTGCTGCATGCTGCTGCTTGCTGCTGCTTGCTGCTGCTGCTGCTTGCTGCTGCTGCTGCTTGCTGCTGCTGCTTGCTGCTGCTGCTTGCTGCTGCTGCTTGCTGTTGCTGCTTGCTGCTGCTGCTTGCTGCTGCTGCTTGTGCTTGCTGCTTGCTGCTGCTGCTTGCTGCTGCTGCTTGCTGCTGCTTGCTGCTGCTTGTTGTTGCTTGCTGCTGCTTGCTGCTGCTTGCTGCTTGCTGCTGCTTGCTGCTTGCTGCTGCTTGCTGCTGCTTGCTGCTGCTAATGCTGCTTGCTGCTGCTGCTGCTTGTTGCTGCTCCTTGCTGCTGTTGCTGCTGCTGCTGCTGCTTGCTGCTGCTGCTTGCTGCTACTTCCTGCTGCGTGCTGCTGCTGCTGCTGCTGCTGCTGCTTGCTGCTTGCAGCTGCTGCTGCTTGCTGCTGCTGCTGCTTGCTGCTGCTGCTTGCTGCTGCTGCAGCTGCTTGCTGCTGCTGCTTGCTGCTGCTGCTGCTTGCTGCTGCTTGCTGCTGCTGCTTGCTGCTGCTTGCTGCTGCTTGCTGCTGCTGCTTGCTGCTGCTGCTGCTGCTGCTTGCTAATGCTGCTTGCTACTGCTGCTTGCTGCTGCTGCTGCTTGCTGCTGCTGCCGCTTGCTGCTGCTGCTTGCTGCTGTTTGCTGCTGCTGCTTGCTGCTGCTGCTTGCTGCTGCTGCTTGCTGCTGCTGCTTGCTGCTGCTTGCTGCTGCTGCTGCTGCTTGCTTCTGCTGCTTGCTGCTGCTGCTTGCTGCTGCTGCTTGCTGCTCCTGCTTTCTGCTGCTGCTTGCTGCTGCTGCTTGCTGCTGCTGCTTGCTGCTGCTGCTTGCTGCTACTGCTTGCTGCTGCTGCTTGCTGCTGCTTGCTGCTGCTTGCTGCTGCTTGCTGCTGCTGGTGCTGCTTGCTGCTGCTGCTTGTTGCGGCTGCTTGCTGCTGCTGCTTCTGCTTGCTGCTGCTGCTTGCTGCTGGTGCTTGCTGCTGGTGCTTGCTGCTGCTGCTTGCTGCTGCTGCTGCTGCTGCTGCTGCTGCTGCTGCTGCTGCTGCTGCTGCTGCTGCTGCTGCTGCTGCTGCTGCTTGCTGCTGCTGGTTGCTGCTGCTGGTTGCTGCTGCTGCTGCTGCTGCTGCTTGCTGCTGCTGCTACTTGCTGCTGCTTGCTGCTGATTGCTGCTGCTGCTGCTGCGGCTTGCTGCTGCTGCTTGTTGCTGGTGCTTTCTGCTGCTGCTTGCTGCTGCTGCTTGCTGCTGCTGCTGCTTGCTGGTGCTGCTGCTTGCTGCTGGTGCTTGCTGCTGCTGCTTGCTGCTGCTTGCTGCTGCTGCTTTCTTCTGGTGCTTGCTGCTGCTTGCTGCTGCTGCTGCTGCTGTTTGCTACTTGCTGCTGCTGCTGCTGCTTGCTGCTGCTGCTTGCTGCTGCTGCTTGCTGCTGCTGCTTGCTGCTGCTGCTTGATGCTGCTTGCTGCTGCTGCTGCTGCGGCTTGCTGCTGCTGCTTGCTGCTGCTTGCTGCTGCTGCCGCTGCTGCTGCTGCTGCTGCTGCTTGCTGCTGCTACTGCTTGCTGCTGCTGCTTGCTGCTGCTGCTTGCTGCTGCTAGCTGCTGCTTGCTGCTTGCTGCTGCTTGCTGCTGCTGCTTGCTGCTGTTGATTGCTGCTGCTGCTGCTTGCTGCTGCTGCTGCTGCTGCTGCTTGCTGCTGCTTGCTGCTTGCTGCTGCTGCTGCTGCTTGCTGCTGCTTGCTGCTGCTGCTTGCTGCTGCTGCTTGCTGCTGCTGCTGCTGCTGCTGCTGCTGCTGCTGCTGCTGCTGCTGCTGCTGCTGCTGCTGCTGCTGCTGCTGCTGCTGCTGCTGCTGCTGCTGCTTGCTACTGCTGCTTGCTACTGCTGCTTGTGCTTGCTGCTTGCTGCTGCTGCTTGCTGCTGCTGCTGCTTGCTGCTGCTTGCTGCTGCTTGTTGTTGCTTGCTGCTGCTTGCTGCTGCTTGCTGCTTGCTGCTGCTTGCTGCTTGCTGCTGCTTGCTGCTGCTTGCTGCTGCTGCTGCTTGCTGCTGCTGCTGCTGCTTGTTGCTGCTCCTTGCTGCTGTTGCTGCTGCTGCTGCTGCTTGCTGCTGCTGCTTGCTGCTACTTACTGCTGCGTGCTGCTGCTGCTGCTTGCTGCTGCTGCTTGCTGCTGCTGCTGCTGCTTGCTGCTTGCTGCTGCTGCTGCTTGCTGCTGCTGCTGCTTGCTGCTGCTGCTTGCTGCTGCTGCTTGCTGCTGCTGCTTGCTGCTGCTGCTGCTTGCTGCTGCTTGCTGCTGCTTGCTGCTGCTGCTTGCTGCTGCTGCTGCTGCTGCTGCTGCTTGCTGCTGCTGCTTGTTGCTGCTGCTTGCTGCTGCTGCTTGCTGCTGCTGCTGCTGCTGCTGCTTGCTGCTGCTGCTGCTGCTGCTTGCTGCTGCTGCTGCTTGCTGCTGCTGCTTGCTGCTGCTGCTTGCTGCTGCTGCTGCTGCTGCTGCTGCTGCTTGCTGCTGCTGCTTTCTCTGCTGCTGCTGCTTGCTGCTGCTTGCTGCGGCTTGCTGCGGCTTGCTGCTGCTTGCTGCTGCTCTGCTGCTGCTGCTGCTTGCTGCTGCTTGCTGTTGCTGCTTGCTGCTGCTGCTTGCTGCTGCTGCTTGTGCTTGCTGCTTGCTGCTGCTGCTTGCTGCTGCTGCTTGCTGCTGCTTGTTGTTGCTTGCTGCTGCTTGCTGCTGCTTGCTGCTTGCTGCTGCTTGCTGCTGCTTGCTGCTGCTGCTGCTTGTTGCTGCTCCTTGCTGCTGTTGCTGCTGCTGCTGCTGCTTGCTGCTGCTTGCTGCTACTTCCTGCTGCGTGCTGCTGCTGCTGCTGCTGCTGCTTGCTGCTTGCTGCTGCTGCTGCTTGCTGCTGCTGCTTGCTGCTGCTGCAGCTGCTTGCTGCTGCTGCTTGCTGCTGCTGCTTGCTGCTGCTTGCTGCTGCTTGCTGCTGCTGCTTGCTGCTGCTGCTTGCTGCTGCTGCTGCTGCTGCTTGCTGCTGCTGCTTGCTACTGCTGCTTGCTGCTGCTGCTGCTGCTTGCTGCTGCTTGCTGCTGCTGCTTGCTGCTGCTGCTTGCTGCTGCTGGTGCTGCTTGCTGCTGCTGCTTGTTGCGGCTGCTTGCTGCTGCTGCTTCTGCTTGCTGCTGCTGCTTGCTGCTGGTGCTTGCTGCTGCTGCTTGCTGCTGCTGCTTGCTGCTGCTGCTGCTGCTGCTGCTGCTGCTGCTGCTGCTTGCTGCTTGCTGCTGCTGGTTGCTGCTGCTGGTTGCTGCTGCTGCTGCTGCTGCTGCTGCTTGCTGCTGCTGCTACTTGCTGCTGCTTGCTGCTGCTTGCTGCTGCTTGCTGCTGCTGCTGCTGCGGCTTGCTGCTGCTGCTTGTTGCTGGTGCTTTCTGCTGCTGCTTGCTGCTGCTGCTGCTTGCTGGTGCTGCTGCTTGCTGCTGGTGCTTGCTGCTGCTGCTTGCTGCTGCTTGCTGCTGCTGCTTGCTTCTGGTGCTTGCTGCTGCTTGCTGCTGCTGCTGCTGCTTGCTGCTGCTGCTTGCTGCTGCTGCTCCTCCTACTGCTGCTGCTGCTGCTGCTGCTGCTGCTGCTGCTGCTGCTGCTGCTGCTGCTGCTGCTGCTGCTGCTGCTGCTGCTGCTGCTGCTGCTGCTGCTGCTGCTGCTGCTGCTGCTGCTGCTGCTACTACTACTACTGCTTGCTGCTTCTGCTTGCTGCTGCTGCTTGCTGCTGCTGCTTGCTGCTGCTTGCTGCTGCTGTTTGCTACTTGCTGCTGCTGCTGCTGCTGCTGCTTGCTGCTGCTGCTTGCTGCTGCTGCTTGCTGCTGCTGCTTGCTGCTGCTGCTTGATGCTGCTTGCTGCTGCTGCTGCTGCGGCTTGCTGCTGCTGCTTGCTGCCGCTGCTGCTGCTGCTGCTGCTGCTGCTTGCTGCTGCTACTGCTTGCTGCTGCTGCTTGCTGCTGCTGCTTGCTGCTGCTAGCTGCTGCTTGCTGCTTGCTGCTGCTTGCTGCTGCTTGCTGCTGCTGCTTGCTGCTGCTGCTGCTGCTTGCTGCTGCTGCTGCTGCTGCTGCTGCTTCTGCTGCTGCTGCTGCTTGCTGCTGCTGCTGCTGCTTGCTGCTGCTGCTTGTTGCTGCTGCTTGCTGCTGCTGCTTGCTGCTGCTGCTACTGCTTGCTGCTGCTGCTGCTTGCTGCTGCTGCTTGCTGCTGCTGCTTGCTGCTGCTGCTTGCTGCTGCTGCTGCTGCTGCTGCTTGCTGCTGCTTGCTGCTGCTGCTTTCTGCTGCTGCTTGCTGCTGCTTGCAGCTGCTGCTTGCTGCTGCTTGCTGCGGCTTGCTGCTGCTTGCTGCTGCTCTGCTGCTGCTGCTGCTTGCTGCTGCTTGCTGCTGCTTGCTGCTGCTGATTGCTGCTGCTGCTTGCTGCCGCTGCTTGCTGCTGCTGCTTGCTGCTGCTGCTTGCTACTGCTGCTTGCTGCTGCTGCTTGCTGCTGCTGCTGGCTGCTGCTTGCTGCTGCTGCTTGCTGCAGCTTGCTGCTGCTGCTTGCTGCTGCTGCTTGCTGCTGCTGCTTGGTGCTGCTGCTTGCTGCTGCTGCTTGCTGCTGCTGCTTGCTGCTGCTGCTTGCTGCTGCTGCTTGCTGCTGCTTGCTGCTGCTGCTTGCTGCTGCTGCTTGCTGCTGCTGCTTGCTGCTGCTTGCTGCTGCTGGTGCTGCTTGCTGCTGCTGCTTGTTGCTGCTGCTTGCTGCTGCTGCTGCTGCTGCTGCTGCTTGCTGCTGCTGCTTGCTGCTGGTGCTTGCTGCTGCTGCTTGCTGCTGCTGCTGCTTGCTGCTGGTTGCTGCTGCTGCTGCTTGCTGCTGCTGCTGCTGCTTGCTGCTGCTGCTTGCTGCTTCTGCTTGCTGCTGCTGCTTGCTGCTACTTGCTGCTGCTGCTTGCTGCTGCTGCTGCTTGCTGCTGCTGCTTGCTGCTGCTTGCTGCTGCTTGCTGCTGCTTGCTGCTGCTTGCTGCTGCTTGCTGCTGCTTGCTGCTGCTTGCTGCTGCTGCTGCTGCGCCTTGCTGCTGCTGCTTGTTGCTGGTGCTTGCTGCTACTGCTGCTTGCTGTTGGTGCTTGCTGCTACTGCTGCTTGCTGCTGCTGCTTGCTGCTGCTGCTGCTTGCTGCTGCTGCTTGCTGCTGCTGCTGCCGCTGTTGCTGCTGCTGCTGCTGCTGCTGCTGCTGCTGCGGCTGCTGCTGCTGCTGCTGCTGCTGCTGCTGCTTGCTGCTGCTGCTGCTGCTGCTGCTGCTGCTGCTGCTACTGCTACTGCTGCTGCTGCTGCTGCTGCTTGCTGCTGCTACTGCTTGCTGCTTCTGCTTGCTGCTGCTGCTTGCTGCTGCTTGCTGCTTGCTGCTGCTTGCTGCTGCTTGCTGCTGCTGCTTGCTGCTGCTGATTGCTGCTGCTGCTTGCTGCTGCTGCTGCTTGCTGCTGCTGCTGCTTGTTGCTGCTGCTTGCTGCTGCTGCTGCTTGCTGCTGCTGCTGCTTGCTGCTGCTGCTTGCTGCTGCTGCTTAATTCTCCTGCTTGCTGCTGCTGCTTGCTGCTGCTTGCTGCTTGCTGCTGCTGCTGCTTGCTGCTGCTGGTTGCTGCTGCTTGCTGCTGCTGCTACTTGCTGCTGCTGCTTGCTGCTGTTTGCTGCTGCTGCTTGCTGCTGCTGCTGCTTGCTGCTGCTTGCTGCTGCTGCTGCTGCTTGCTGCTGCTTGCTGCTGCTTGCTGCTGCTGATTGCTGCTGCTGCTTGCTGCTGCTGCTGCTTGCTGCTGCTGCTGCTGCTTGCTGCTGCTGCTGCTGCTGCTGCTGCTGCTGCTGCTGCTGCTTGCTGCTGCTGCTGCTTGCTGCTGCTTGCTGCTGCTTGCTGCTGCTTGCTGCTGCTTGCTGCTGCTGCTTGCTGCCGCTGCTTGCTGCTGCTGCTTGCTGCTTGCTGCTGCTGCTGTTGCTGCTGCTGCTGCTGCTGCTGCTGCTGCTGCTGCTGCTTGCTGCTGCTGCTGCTGCTGCTGCTGCTGCTGCTTGCTGCTGCTTGCTGCTGCTGCTTGCTGCTGCTGTTTGCTGCTGCTGCTTGCTGCTGCTGCTGCTGCTGCTGCTGCTTGCTACTGCTGCTTGCTGCTGCTGCTTCCTGCTGCTGCTTGCTGCTGCTGCTTGCTGCTGCTGCCGCTTGCTGCTGCTGCTGCTGCTGCTGCTTGCTGCTGCTGCTTGCTGCTGCTGCTTGCTGCTGTTTGCTGCTGCTGCTTGCTGCTGCTGCTTGCTGCTGCATGCTGCTGCTTGCTGCTGCTTGCTGCTGCTGCTTGCTGCTGCTGCTTGCTGCTGCTTGCTGCTGCTGCTTGCTGTTGCTGCTTGCTGCTGCTGCTTGCTGCTGCTGCTTGTGCTTGCTGCTTGCTGCTGCTGCTTGCTGCTGCTGCTTGCTGCTGCTTGCTGCTGCTTGTTGTTGCTTGCTGCTGCTTGCTGCTGCTTGCTGCTTGCTGCTGCTTGCTGCTTGCTGCTGCTTGCTGCTGCTTGCTGCTGCTGCTGCTGCTTGCTGCTGCTGCTGCTTGTTGCTGCTCCTTGCTGCTGTTGCTGCTGCTGCTGCTGCTTGCTGCTGCTGCTTGCTGCTACTTCCTGCTGCGTGCTGCTGCTGCTGCTGCTGCTGCTTGCTGCTTGCTGCTGCTGCTGCTTGCTGCTGCTGCTGCTTGCTGCTGCTGCTTGCTGCTGCTGCAGCTGCTTGCTGCTGCTGCTTGCTGCTGCTGCTGCTTGCTGCTGCTTGCTGCTGCTGCTTGCTGCTGCTTGCTGCTGCTTGCTGCTGCTGCTTGCTGCTGCTGCTGCTGCTGCTTGCTAATGCTGCTTGCTACTGCTGCTTGCTGCTGCTGCTGCTTGCTGCTGCTGCCGCTTGCTGCTGCTGCTTGCTGCTGTTTGCTGCTGCTGCTTGCTGCTGCTGCTTGCTGCTGCTGCTTGCTGCTGCTGCTTGCTGCTGCTTGCTGCTGCTGCTGCTGCTTGCTTCTGCTGCTTGCTGCTGCTGCTTGCTGCTGCTGCTTGCTGCTCCTGCTTTCTGCTGCTGCTTGCTGCTGCTGCTTGCTGCTGCTGCTTGCTGCTGCTGCTTGCTGCTACTGCTTGCTGCTGCTGCTTGCTGCTGCTTGCTGCTGCTTGCTGCTGCTGGTGCTGCTTGCTGCTGCTGCTTGTTGCGGCTGCTTGCTGCTGCTGCTTCTGCTTGCTGCTGCTGCTTGCTGCTGGTGCTTGCTGCTGGTGCTTGCTGCTGCTGCTTGCTGCTGCTGCTGCTGCTGCTGCTGCTGCTTGCTGCTGCTGGTTGCTGCTGCTGGTTGCTGCTGCTGCTGCTGCTGCTGCTTGCTGCTGCTGCTACTTGCTGCTGCTTGCTGCTGATTGCTGCTGCTGCTGCTGCGGCTTGCTGCTGCTGCTTGTTGCTGGTGCTTTCTGCTGCTGCTTGCTGCTGCTGCTTGCTGCTGCTGCTGCTTGCTGGTGCTGCTGCTTGCTGCTGGTGCTTGCTGCTGCTGCTTGCTGCTGCTTGCTGCTGCTGCTTTCTTCTGGTGCTTGCTGCTGCTTGCTGCTGCTGCTGCTGCTGTTTGCTACTTGCTGCTGCTGCTGCTGCTTGCTGCTGCTGCTTGCTGCTGCTGCTTGCTGCTGCTGCTTGCTGCTGCTGCTTGATGCTGCTTGCTGCTGCTGCTGCGGCTTGCTGCTGCTGCTTGCTGCTGCTTGCTGCTGCTGCCGCTGCTGCCGCTGCTGCTGCTGCTTGCTGCTGCTACTGCTTGCTGCTGCTGCTTGCTGCTGCTGCTTGCTGCTGCTAGCTGCTGCTTGCTGCTTGCTGCTGCTTGCTGCTGCTGCTTGCTGCTGTTGATTGCTGCTGCTGCTGCTTGCTGCTGCTTGCTGCTTGCTGCTGCTGCTGCTGCTTGCTGCTGCTTGCTGCTGCTGCTTGCTGCTGCTGCTTGCTGCTGCTGCTGCTGCTGCTGCTGCTGCTGCTGCTGCTGCTGCTGCTGCTGCTGCTGCTGCTGCTGCTGCTGCTGCTGCTTGCTACTGCTGCTTGCTACTGCTGCTTGCTGCTGCTGCTTGTGCTTGCTGCTTGCTGCTGCTGCTTGCTGCTGCTGCTTGCTGCTGCTTGCTGCTGCTTGTTGTTGCTTGCTGCTGCTTGCTGCTGCTTGCTGCTTGCTGCTGCTTGCTGCTTGCTGCTGCTTGCTGCTGCTTGCTGCTGCTGCTGCTTGCTGCTGCTGCTGCTGCTTGTTGCTGCTCCTTGCTGCTGTTGCTGCTGCTGCTGCTGCTTGCTGCTGCTGCTTGCTGCTACTTACTGCTGCGTGCTGCTGCTGCTGCTTGCAGCTGCTGCTTGCTGCTGCTGCTTGCTGCTGCTGCTGCTGCTTGCTGCTTGCTGCTGCTGCTGCTTGCTGCTGCTGCTGCTTGCTGCTGCTGCTTGCTGCTGCTGCTTGCTGCTGCTGCTTGCTGCTGCTGCTGCTTGCTGCTGCTTGCTGCTGCTTGCTGCTGCTGCTTGCTGCTGCTGCTGCTGCTGCTGCTTGCTGCTGCTGCTTGTTGCTGCTGCTTGCTGCTGCTGCTTGCTGCTGCTGCTGCTGCTGCTTGCTGCTGCTGCTGCTGCTGCTTGCTGCTGCTGCTGCTTGCTGCTGCTGCTTGCTGCTGCTGCTTGCTGCTGCTGCTGCTGCTGCTGCTGCTGCTTGCTGCTGCTGCTTTCTCTGCTGCTGCTGCTTGCTGCTGCTTGCTGCGGCTTGCTGCTGCTTGCTGCTGCTCTGCTGCTGCTGCTGCTTGCTGCTGCTTGCTGTTGCTGCTTGCTGCTGCTGCTTGCTGCTGCTGCTTGTGCTTGCTGCTTGCTGCTGCTGCTTGCTGCTGCTGCTTGCTGCTGCTTGTTGTTGCTTGCTGCTGCTTGCTGCTGCTTGCTGCTTGCTGCTGCTTGCTGCTTGCTGCTGCTTGCTGCTGCTTGCTGCTGCTTGCTGCTGCTGCTGCTTGTTGCTGCTCCTTGCTGCTGTTGCTGCTGCTGCTGCTGCTGCTTGCTGCTGCTTGCTGCTACTTCCTGCTGCGTGCTGCTGCTGCTGCTGCTGCTGCTTGCTGCTTGCTGCTGCTGCTGCTTGCTGCTGCTGCTTGCTGCTGCTGGCAGCTGCTTGCTGCTGCTGCTTGCTGCTGCTGCTTGCTGCTGCTTGCTGCTGCTTGCTGCTGCTGCTTGCTGCTGCTGCTTGCTGCTGCTGCTGCTGCTGCTTGCTGCTGCTGCTTGCTACTGCTGCTTGCTGCTGCTGCTGCTTGCTGCTGCTGCCGCTTGCTGCTGCTGCTTGCTGCTGTTTGCTGCTGCTGCTTGCTGCTGCTGCTTGCTGCTGCTGCTTGCTGCTGCCTTGCTGCTGCTGCTGCTGCTTGCTTCTGCTGCTTGCTGCTGCTGCTTGCTGCTGCTGCTTGCTGCTGCTGCTTGCTGCTCCTGCTTTCTGCTGCTGCTTGCTGCTGCTGCTTGCTGCTGCTGCTTGCTGCTGCTGCTTGCTGCTGCTTGCTGCTGCTGCTTGCTGCTGCTGCTTGCTGCTGCTGGTGCTGCTTGCTGCTGCTGCTTGTTGCGGCTGCTTGCTGCTGCTGCTTCTGCTTGCTGCTGCTGCTTGCTGCTGGTGCTTGCTGCTGCTGCTGCTTGCTGCTGCTGCCTTGCTGCTGCTGCTGCTTGCTGCTGCTGCTGCTGCTGCTGCTGCTGCTGCTGCTGCTGCTTGCTGCTTGCTGCTGCTGGTTGCTGCTGCTGGTTGCTGCTGCTGCTGCTGCTGCTGCTGCTGCTTGCTGCTGCTGCTACTTGCTGCTGCTTGCTGCTGCTTGCTGCTGCTTGCTGCTGCTGCTGCTGCGGCTTGCTGCTGCTGCTTGTTGCTGGTGCTTTCTGCTGCTGCTTGCTGCTGCTGCTTGCTGCTGCTGCTGCTTGCTGGTGCTGCTGCTTGCTGCTGGTGCTTGCTGCTGCTGCTTGCTGCTGCTTGCTGCTGCTGCTTGCTTCTGGTGCTTGCTGCTGCTTGCTGCTGCTGCTGCTGCTTGCTGCTGCTGCTTGCTGCTGCTGCTCCTCCTACTGCTGCTGCTGCTGCTGCTGCTGCTGCTGCTGCTGCTGCTGCTGCTGCTGCTGCTGCTGCTGCTGCTGCTGCTGCTGCTGCTGCTGCTGCTGCTGCTGCTGCTGCTACTACTACTGCTTGCTGCTTCTGCTTGCTGCTGCTGCTTGCTGCTGCTGCTTGCTGCTGCTGTTTGCTACTTGCTGCTGCTGCTGCTGCTGCTTGCTGCTGCTGCTTGCTGCTGCTGCTTGCTGTGCTGCTGCTTGCTGCTGCTGCTTGATGCTGCTTGCTGCTGCTGCTGCTGCTGCGGCTTGCTGCTGCTGCTTGCTGCCGCTGCTGCTGCTGCTGCTGCTGCTGCTGCTGCTGCTGCTGCTGCTTGCTGCTGCTACTGCTTGCTGCTGCTGCTTGCTGCTGCTGCTTGCTGCTGCTAGCTGCTGCTGTTGATTGCTGCTGCTGCTGCTTGCTGCTGCTGCTGCTGCTGCTGCTGCTGCTTGATGCTGCTTGCTGCTGCCGCTGCTGCGGCTTGCTGCTGCTGCTTGCTGCTGCTTGCTGCTGCTGCCGCTGCTGCTGCTGCTGCTGCTGCTTGCTGCTGCTACTGCTTGCTGCTGCTGCTTGCTGCTGCTGCTTGCTGCTGCTAGCTGCTGCTTGCTCCTTGCTGCTGCTTGCTGCTGCTGCTTGCTGCTGTTGATTGCTGCTGCTGCTGCTTGCTGCTGCTGCTGCTGCTGCTGCTGCTGCTGCTGCTGCTGCTGCTTGCTGCTTGCTGCTGCTGCTGCTGCATGCTGCTGCTGCTTGTTGCTGCTGCTTGCTGCTGCTGCTTGCTGCTGCTGCTACTGCTTGCTGCTGCTGCTGCTTGCTGCTGCTGCTTGCTGCTGCTGCTTGCTGCTGCTGCTTGCTGCTGCTGCTGCTGCTGCTGCTGCTTGCTGCTGCTTGCTGCTGCTGCTTTCTGCTGCTGCTTGCTGCTGCTTGCTGCTGCTGCTTGCTGCTGCTTGCTGCGGCTTGCTGCTGCTTGCTGCTGCTCTGCTGCTGCTGCTGCTTGCTGCTGCTTGCTGCTGCTTGCTGCTGCTTGCTGCTGCTTGCTGCTGCTTGCTGCTGCTGATTGCTGCTGCTGCTTGCTGCCGCTGCTTGCTGCTGCTGCTTGCTGCTGCTGCTTGCTACTGCTGCTTGCTGCTGCTGCTTGCTGCTGCTGCTTGCTGACGCTTGCTGCTGCTGCTTGCTGCTGCTGCTTGCTGCTGCTGCTTGGTGCTGCTGCTTGCTGCTGCTGCTTGCTGCTGCTGCTTGCTGCTGCTGCTTGCTGCTGCTTGCTGCTGCTGCTTGCTGCTGCTTGCTGCTGCTGGTGCTGCTTGCTGCTGCTGCTTGTTGCTGCTGCTTGCTGCTGCTGCTGCTGCTGCTGCTTGCTGCTGCTGCTTGCTGCTGGTGCTTGCTGCTGCTGCTTGCTGCTGCTGCTGCTTGCTGCTGCTGCTTGCTGCTGCTGGTTGCTGCTGCTGCTGCTTGCTGCTGCTGCTGCTGCTGCTTGCTGCTGCTGCTTGCTGCTGTTGATTGTCTGCTGCTGCTGCTTGCTGCTGCTGCTGCTGCTGCTGCTGCTGCTGCTTGATGCTGCTTGCTGCTGCCGCTGCTGCGGCTTGCTGCTGCTGCTTGCTGCTGCTTGCTGCTGCTGCCGCTGCTGCTGCTGCTGCTGCTGCTTGCTGCTGCTACTGCTTGCTGCTGCTGCTTGCTGCTGCTGCTTGCTGCTGCTAGCTGCTGCTTGCTCCTTGCTGCTGCTTGCTGCTGCTGCTTGCTGCTGTTGATTGCTGCTGCTGCTGCTTGCTGCTGCTGCTGCTGCTGCTGCTGCTGCTGCTTGCTGCTGCTTGCTGCTTGCTGCTGCTGCTGCTGCATGCTGCTGCTGCTTGTTGCTGCTGCTTGCTGCTGCTGCTTGCTGCTGCTGCTACTGCTTGCTGCTGCTGCTGCTTGCTGCTGCTGCTTGCTGCTGCTGCTTTCTGCTGCTGCTTGCTGCTGCTTGCTGCTGCTGCTTGCTGCTGCTTGCTGCGGCTTGCTGCTGCTTGCTGCTGCTCTGCTGCTGCTGCTGCTTGCTGCTGCTTGCTGCTGCTTGCTGCTGCTTGCTGCTGCTTGCTGCTGCTTGCTGCTGCTGATTGCTGCTGCTGCTTGCTGCCGCTGCTTGCTGCTGCTGCTTGCTGCTGCTGCTTGCTACTGCTGCTTGCTGCTGCTGCTTGCTGCTGCTGCTTGCTGACGCTTGCTGCTGCTGCTTGCTGCTGCTGCTTGCTGCTGCTGCTTGGTGCTGCTGCTTGCTGCTGCTGCTTGCTGCTGCTGCTTGCTGCTGCTGCTTGCTGCTGCTTGCTGCTGCTGCTTGCTGCTGCTTGCTGCTGCTGGTGCTGCTTGCTGCTGCTGCTTGTTGCTGCTGCTTGCTGCTGCTGCTGCTGCTGCTGCTTGCTGCTGCTGCTTGCTGCTGGTGCTTGCTGCTGCTGCTTGCTGCTGCTGCTGCTTGCTGCTGCTGCTTGCTGCTGCTGGTTGCTGCTGCTGCTGCTTGCTGCTGCTGCTGCTGCTGCTTGCTGCTGCTGCTTGCTGCTTCTGCTTGCTGCTGCTGCTTGCTGCTACTTGCTGCTGCTGCTTGCTGCTGCTGCTGCTTGCTGCTGCTGCTTGCTGCTGCTTGCTGCTGCTTGCTGCTGCTTGCTGCTGCTTGCTGCTGCTTGCTGCTGCTTGCTGCTGCTGCTGCTGCGCCTTGCTGCTGCTGCTTGTTGCTGGTGCTTGCTGCTACTGCTGCTTGCTGTTGGTGCTTGCTGCTACTGCTGCTTGCTGCTGCTGCTTGCTGCTGCTGCTGCTTGCTGCTGCTGCTTGCTGCTGCTGCTGCCGCTGTTGCTGCTGCTGCTGCTGCTGCTGCTGCTGCTGCTGCTGCTGCTGCTGCGGCTGCTGCTGCTGCTGCTGCTGCTGCTGCTGCTGCTGCTTGCTGCTGCTGCTGCTGCTGCTGCTGCTACTGCTACTGCTGCTGCTGGCTGCTGCTGCTTGCTGCTGCTACTGCTTGCTGCTTCTGCTTGCTGCTGCTGCTTGCTGCTGCTTGCTGCTTGCTGCTGCTTGCTGCTGCTTGCTGCTGCTGCTTGCTGCTGCTGGTTGCTGCTGCTTGCTGCTGCTGCTACTTGCTGCTGCTGCTTGCTGCTGTTTGCTGCTTGTTGCTGCTGCTTGCTGCTGCTGCTGCTTGCTGCTGCTGCTGCTTGCTGCTGCTGCTTGCTGCTGCTGCTTAATTCTCCTGCTTGCTGCTGCTGCTTGCTGCTGCTTGCTGCTTGCTGCTGCTGCTGCTTGCTGCTGCTGGTTGCTGCTGCTTGCTGCTGCTGCTACTTGCTGCTGCTGCTTGCTGCTGTTTGCTGCTGCTGCTTGCTGCTGCTGCTGCTTGCTGCTGCTTGCTGCTGCTGCTGCTGCTTGCTGCTGCTTGCTGCTGCTTGCTGCTGCTGATTGCTGCTGCTGCTTGCTGCTGCTGCTGCTTGCTGCTGCTGCTGCTGCTTGCTGCTGCTGCTGCTGCTGCTGCTGCTGCTGCTGCTGCTGCTGCTTGCTGCTGCTGCTGCTTGCTGCTGCTTGCTGCTGCTTGCTGCTGCTTGCTGCTGCTTGCTGCTGCTGCTTGGTGCCGCTGCTTTGCTGCTGCTGCTTGCTGCTTGCTGCTGCTGCTGCTGCTGCTGCTGCTGCTGCTGCTGCTTGCTGCTGCTTGCTGCTGCTTGCTGCTGCTGCTTGCTGCTGCTGCTTTGCTGCTGCTGCTTGCTGCTGCTGCTGCTGCTGCTGCTGCTTGCTACTGCTGCTTGCTGCTGCTGCTTCCTGCTGCTGCTTGCTGCTGCTGCTTGCTGCTGCTGCCGCTTGCTGCTGCTGCTGCTGCTGCTGCTTGCTGCTGCTGCTTGCTGCTGCTGCTTGCTGCTGCTGCTTGCTGCTGTTTGCTGCTGCTGCTTGCTGCTGCTGCTTGCTGCTGCATGCTGCTGCTTGCTGCTGCTTGCTGCTGCTGCTGCTTGCTGCTGCTGCTGCTTGCTGCTGCTGCTTGCTGCTGCTGCTTGCTGTTGCTGCTTGCTGCTGCTGCTTGCTGCTGCTGCTTGTGCTTGCTGCTTGCTGCTGCTGCTTGCTGCTGCTGCTTGCTGCTGCTTGCTGCTGCTTGTTGTTGCTTGCTGCTGCTTGCTGCTGCTTGCTGCTTGCTGCTGCTTGCTGCTTGCTGCTGCTTGCTGCTGCTTGCTGCTGCTGCTGCTGCTTGCTGCTGCTGCTTGTTGTTGCTGCTCCTTGCTGCTGTTGCTGCTGCTGCTGCTGCTTGCTGCTGCTGCTTGCTGCTACTTCCTGCTGCGTGCTGGTGCTGCTGCTGCTGCTGCTTGCTGCTTGCTGCTGCTGCTGCTTGCTGCTGCTGCTGCTTGCTGCTGCTGCTTGCTGCTGCTGCAGCTGCTTGCTGCTGCTGCTTGCTGCTGCTGCTGCTTGCTGCTGCTTGCTGCTGCTGCTTGCTGCTGCTTGCTGCTGCTTGCTGCTGCTGCTTGCTGCTGCTGCTGCTGCTGCTTGCTAATGCTGCTTGCTACTGCTGCTTGCTGCTGCTGCTGCTTGCTGCTGCTGCCGCTTGCTGCTGCTGCTTGCTGCTGTTTGCTGCTGCTGCTTGCTGCTGCTGCTTGCTGCTGCTGCTTGCTGCTGCTGCTTGCTGCTGCTTGCTGCTGCTGCTGCTGCTTGCTTCTGCTGCTTGCTGCTGCTGCTTGCTGCTGCTGCTTGCTGCTCCTGCTTTCTGCTGCTGCTTGCTGCTGCTGCTTGCTGCTGCTGCTTGCTGCTGCTGCTTGCTGCTACTGCTTGCTGCTGCTGCTTGCTGCTGCTTGCTGCTGCTTGCTGCTGCTGGTGCTGCTTGCTGCTGCTGCTTGTTGCGGCTGCTTGCTGCTGCTGCTTCTGCTTGCTGCTGCTGCTTGCTGCTGGTGCTTGCTGCTGGTGCTTGCTGCTGCTGCTTGCTGCTGCTGCTGCTGCTGCTGCTGCTGCTGCTGCTGCTGCTGCTGCTGCTGCTGCTTGCTGCTGCTGGTTGCTGCTGCTGGTTGCTGCTGCTGCTGCTGCTGCTTGCTGCTGCTGCTACTTGCTGCTGCTTGCTGCTGATTGCTGCTGCTGCGGCTTGCTGCTGCTGCTTGTTGCTGGTGCTTTCTGCTGCTGCTTGCTGCTGCTGCTTGCTGCTGCTGCTGCTTGCTGGTGCTGCTGCTTGCTGCTGGTGCTTGCTGCTGCTGCTTGCTGCTGCTTGCCTGCTGCTGCTTTCTTCTGGTGCTTGCTGCTGCTTGCTGCTGCTGCTGCTGCTGCTGTTTGCTACTTGCTGCTGCTGCTGCTGCTTGCTGCTTGCTGCTTGCTGCTGCTGCTGCTTGCTGCTGCTGCTTGATGCTGCTTGCTGCTGCTGCTGCTGCGGCTTGCTGCTGCTGCTTGCTGCTGCTTGCTGCTGCTGCCGCTGCTGCTGCTGCTGCTGCTGCTTGCTGCTGCTACTGCTTGCTGCTGCTGCTTGCTGCTGCTGCTTGCTGCTGCTAGCTGCTGCTTGCTGCTTGCTGCTGCTTGCTGCTGCTTGCTGCTGCTGCTTGCTGCTGTTGATTGCTGCTGCTGCTGCTTGCTGCTGCTGCTGCTGCTGCTTGCTGCTGCTGCTTGCTGCTGCTGCTGCTGCTGCTTGCTGCTGCTTGCTGCTGCTGCTTGCTGCTGCTGCTTGCTGCTGCTGCTGCTGCTGCTGCTGCTGCTGCTGCTGCTGCTGCTGCTGCTACTGCTTGCTACTGCTGCTTGCTGCTGCTGCTTGTGCTTGCTGCTTGCTGCTGCTGCTTGCTGCTGCTGCTTGCTGCTGCTTGCTGCTGCTTGTTGTTGCTTGCTGCTGCTTGCTGCTGCTTGCTGCTTGCTGCTGCTTGCTGCTTGCTGCTGCTTGCTGCTGCTTGCTGCTGCTGCTGCTTGCTGCTGCTGCTGCTGCTTGTTGCTGCTCCTTGCTGCTGTTGCTGCTGCTGCTGCTGCTTGCTGCTGCTGCTTGCTGCTACTTACTGCTGCGTGCTGCTGCTGCTGCTTGCAGCTGCTGCTTGCTGCTGCTGCTTGCTGCTGCTGCTGCTTGCTGCTTGCTGCTGCTGCTGCTTGCTGCTGCTGCTGCTTGCTGCTGCTGCTTGCTGCTGCTGCTTGCTGCTGCTGCTTGCTGCTGCTGCTGCTTGCTGCTGCTTGCTGCTGCTTGCTGCTGCTTGCTGCTGCTTGCTGCTGCTGCTTGCTGCTGCTGCTGCTGCTGCTGCTTGCTGCTGCTGCTTGTTGCTGCTGCTTGCTGCTGCTGCTTGCTGCTGCTGCTGCTGCTGCTGCTGCTTGCTGCTGCTGCTGCTGCTGCTGCTTGCTGCTGCTGATGCTTGCTGCTGCTGCTTGCTGCTGCTGCTTGCTGCTGCTGCTGCTGCTGCTGCTGCTGCTGCTGCTTGCTGCTGCTGCTTTCTCTGCTGCTGCTGCTTGCTGCTGCTTGCTGCGGCTTGCTGCGGCTTGCTGCTGCTTGCTGCTGCTGCTGCTGCTGCTTGCTGCTGCTTGCTGCTGCTTGCTGCTGCTTGCTGCTGCTGCTTGCTGCTGCTGCTTGCTGCTGCTGCTTGCTGCTGCTGCTTGCTACTGCTGCTTGCTGCTGCTGCTTGCTGCGGCTTGCTGCGGCTTGCTGCTGCTTGCTGCTGCTCTGCTGCTGCTGCTGCTTGCTGCTGCTTGCTGCTGCTTGCTGCTGCTGCTTGCTGCTGCTGCTTGCTGCTGCTGCTTGCTGCTGCTGCTTGCTACTGCTGCTTGCTGCTGCTGCTTGCTGCTGCTGGCTGCTGCTTGCTGCTGCTGCTTGCTGCAGCTTGATGCTGCTGCTTGCTGCTGCTGCTTGGTGCTGCTGCTTGGTGCTGCTGCTTGCTGCTGCTGCTTGCTGCTGCTGCCTTGCTGCTGCTGCTTGCTGCGGCTGCTTGCTGCTGCTGCTTGCTGCTACTGCTTGCTGCTGCTGCTTGCTGGTGCTGCTTGCTGCTGCTGCTGCTTGCTGCTGCTGGTGCTGCTTGCTGCTGCTGCTTGTTGCTGCTGCTTGCTGCTGCTGCTGCTGCTGCTTGCTGCTGCTGCTTGCTGCTGGTGCTTGTTGCTGCTGCTTGCTGCTGCTGCTGCTGCTTGCTGCTGCTGCTTGCTGCTGCTGCTGCTGCTTGCTGCTGCTTGCTGCTGCTGCTTGCTGCTTCTGCTTGCTGCTGCTGCTTGCTGCTACTTGCTGCTGCTTGCTGCTGCTGGTTGCTGCTGCTTGCTGCTGCTTGCTGCTGCTTGCTGCTGCTTGCTGCTGCTGCTGCTGCTTGCTACTGCTGCTTGCTGCTGCTACTTGCTGCTGTTTGCTGCTGCTGCTTGCTGCTGCTGCTTGCTGCTGCTGCTTGCTGCTGCTTGCTGCTGCTGCTTGCTGCTGCTGATTGCTGCTGCTGCTTGCTGCTGCTTGCTGCTGCTGCTGCTTGCTGCTGTTCCTGCTGCTGCTTGTTGCTGCTGCTTGCTGCTGCTGCTTGCTGCTGCTGCTTGCTGCTGCTGCTTGCTGCTGCTGCTTGCTGCTGCTTGCTGCTCCTGCTTGCTGCTGCTGCTTCCTGCTGCTTGCTGCTTGCTGCTTGCTGCTGCTGCTGCTGCTGCTGCTGCTGCTGCTGCTGCTGCTGCTGCTGCTGCTGCTGCTGCTGCTGCTGCTGCTGCTGCTGCTGCTGCTGCTGCTGCTGCTTGCTGCTGCTGCTTGCTGCTGCTGCTGCTTGCTACTGCTGCTTGGTGCTGCTGCTTGCTGCTGCTGCTTGCTGCTGCTGCTTGCTGCTGTTTGCTGCTGCTGCTTTCTGCTGCTGCTTGCTGCTGCTGCTTGCTGCTGCTTGCTGCTGCTTGCTGCTGCTGCTGCTTGCTTCTGCTGCTTGCTGCTGCTGCTTTCTGCTGCTCCTTGCTGCTGCTGCTTGCTGCTACTGCTTGCTGCTGCTGCTTGCTGCTGCTGCTTGCTGCTGCTGCTTGCTGCTGCTGCTGCTGCTTGCTGGCTGGTGCTGCTTGCTGCTGCTGCTTGTTGCTGCTGCTTGCTGCAGCTGCTTCGGCTTGCTGCTGCTTCTTGCTGCTGGTGCTTGCTGCTGCTGCTTGCTGCTGCTGCTTGCTGCTGCTGCTGCTGCTTGCTGCTGCTGCTTGCTGCTGCTGCTGCCGCTGTTGCTGCTGCTGCTGCTGCTGCTGCTGCTGCTGCTGCTGCTGCTGCTGCTGCTGCTGCTGCTGCTGCTGCTGCTGCTTGCTGCTGCTGCTTGCGGCTGCTACTGCTGCTGCTGCTGCTGCTGCTGCTTGCTGCTGCTACTGCTTGCTGCGTCTG
This sequence comes from Amblyomma americanum, assembly GCF_052857255.1. Lineage (NCBI taxonomy): Eukaryota > Metazoa > Arthropoda > Arachnida > Ixodida > Ixodidae > Amblyomma > Amblyomma americanum. The sequence continues at coordinate 36,512 of NW_027526663.1, read as the reverse complement.
CTTGCTGCTGCTGCTTGCTGCTGCTTGCTGCTGCTTGCTGCTGCTTGCTGCTGCTGCTTGCTGCTGCTGCTTGCTGCTGCTTGCTGCTCCTGCTTGCTGCTGCTGCTTGCTGCTGCTTGCTGCTTGCTTCTGCTGCTGCTACTGTCTGCTTGCTGTTGGTGCCTGCTGCTACTGCTGCTTGCTGCTGCTGCTTGCTGCTGCTGCTGCTTGCTGCTGCTGCTTGCTGCTTGCTGCTGCTGATTGCTGCTGCTGCTTGCTGCTGCTGCTGCTGCTGCTGCTGCTGCTGCTGCTGCTTGCTTGCTGCTGCTTGCTGCTGCTTGCTGCTGCTGCTTGCTGCCGCTGCTTGCTGCTGCTGCTTGCTGCTTGCTGCTGCTGCTGCTGCTGCTGCTGCTGCTGCTGCTTGCTTCTGCGCTGCTGCTGCTGCTGCTGCTGCTGCTGCTGCTGCTGCTGCTGCTGCTGCTGCTGCTGCTGCTGCTGCTGCTGCTGCTGCTGCTGCTGCTTGCTGCTGCTTGCTGCTGCTGCTTGCTGCTGCTGCTTGCTGCTGCTGCTGCTGCTTGCTGCTGCTTGCTGCTGCTGCTTGCTGCTCCTTGCTGCTGCTTGCTGCTGCTGCTGCTTGCTTGCTGCTGGGCTTGCTGCTACTTACTGCTGCGTGCTGCTGCTGCTGCTTGCAGCTGCTGCTTGCTGCTGCTGCTTGCTGCTGCTGCTGCTGCTGCTTGCTGCTTGCTGCTGCTGCTGCTGCTTGCTGCTTGCTGCTGCTTGCTGCTGCTGCTGCTGTGCTGCTGCTGCTTGCTGCTGCTGCTTGCTGCTGCTGCTTGCTGCTGCTGCTGCTTGCTGCTGCTTGCTGCTGCTTGCTGCTGCTGCTTGCTGCTGCTGCTGCTGCTGCTTGCTGCTGCTGCTTGTTGCTGCTGCTTGCTGCTGCTGCTGCTGCTGCTGCTTGCTGCTGCTGCTGCTGCTGCTGCTTGCTGCTGCTGCTGCTTGCTGCTGGCTGCTTGCTGCTGCTGCTTGCTGCTGCTGCTGCTGCTGCTGCTGCTGCTCTGCTGCTGCTGCTGCTGCTGCTGCTGCTGCTGCTGCTGCTTGCGGCTGCTATGCTGCTGCTTGCTGCTGCTTGCTGCTGCTCGCTTGCTGCGTCTGCTGGTGCTGCTGAGCTGCTTGCTGCTTGCTGCGTCTGCTTGCTGCTGCTGCTTGCTGCTGCTTGCTGCTGCTTGCTGCTGCTGCTTGCTGCTGCTTGCTGCTGCTTGCTGCTGCTGCTTGCTGCTGCTGCTTGCTGCTGCTTGCTGCTCCTGCTTGCTGCTGCTGCTTGCTGCTGCTTGCTGCTTGCTTCTGCTGCTGCTACTGCTGCTTGCTGTTGGTGCCTGCTGCTACTGCTGCTTGCTGCTGCTGCTTGCTGCTGCTGCTGCTTGCTGCTGCTGCTTGCTGCTGCTGCCGCTGTTGCTGCTGCTGCTGCTGCTGCTGCTGCGGCTGCTGCTGCTGCTGCTGCTGCTGCTGCTGCTGCTGCTGCTGCTTGCTGCTGCTGCTGCTGCTGCTGCTGCTGCTACTGCTACTGCTGCTGCTGCTGCTGCTGCTTGCTGCTGCTACTGCTTGCTGCTTCTGCTTGCTGCTGCTGCTTGCTGCTGCTTGCTGCTTGCTGCTGCTTGCTGCTGCTTGCTGCTGCTTGCTGCTGCTGCTTGCTGCTTGCTGCTGCTGATTGCTGCTGCTGCTTGCTGCTGCTGCTGCTTGTTGCTGCTGCTTGCTGCTGCTGCTGCTTGCTGCTGCTGCTGCTTGCTGCTGCTGCTTAATGCTCCTGCTTGCTGCTGCTGCTTGCTGCTGCTTGCTGCTTGCTGCTGCTGCTGCTGGTTGCTGCTGCTGGTTGCTGCTGCTTGCTGCTGCTTGCTGCTGCTTGCTGCTGCTGCTGCTGCTGCTGCTTGCTACTGCTGCTTGCTGCTGCTGCTTGCTGCTGCTGCTACTTGCTGCTGCTGCTTGCTGCTGTTTGCTGCTGCTGCTTGCTGCTGCTGCTGCTTGCTGCTGCTTGCTGCTGCTGCTGCTGCTTGCTGCTGCTTGCTGCTGCTTGCTGCTGCTGATTGCTGCTGCTGCTTGCTGCTGCTGCTGCTGCTGCTGCTGCTGCTGCTGCTGCTGCTGCTGCTGCTGCTGCTGCTGCTTGCTGCTGCTTGCTGCTGCTTGCTGCTGCTTGCTGCTGCTTGCTGCTGCTGCTTGCTGCCGCTGCTTGCTACTGCTGCTTGCTGCTTGCTGCTGCTGCTGCTGCTGCTGCTGCTGCTGCTGCTGCTTCTGCTGCTGCTGCTGCTGCTGCTGCTGCTGCTGCTGCTGCTGCTGCTGCTGCTGCTGCTGCTGCTGCTGCTGCTGCTGCTTGCTGCTGCTTGCTGCTGCTGCTTGCTGCTGCTGCTGCTGCTTGCTACTGCTGCTTGCTGCTGCTGCTTGTTGCTGCTCCTTGCTGCTGTTGCTGCTGCTGCTGCTGCTTGCTGCTGCTGCTTGCTGCTACTTACTGCTGCGTGCTGCTGCTGCTGCTTGCAGCTGCTGCTTGCTGCTGCTGCTTGCTGCTGCTGCTGCTGCTTGCTGCTTGCTGCTGCTGCTGCTTGCTGCTGCTGCTGCTTGCTGCTGCTGCTTGCTGCTGCTGCTTGCTGCTGCTGCTTGCTGCTGCTGCTGCTTGCTGCTGCTTGCTGCTGCTTGCTGCTCCTGCTTGCTGCTGCTGCTGCTGCTTGCTGCTGCTGCTTGTTGCTGCTGCTTGCTGCTGCTGCTTGCTGCTGCTTGCTGCTGCTGCTGCTGCTGCTGCTGCTGCTGCTGCTGCTGCTGCTACTGCTACTGCTGCTGCTGCTGCTGCTGCTTGCTGCTGCTACTGCTTGCTGCTTCTGCTTGCTGCTGCTGCTTGCTGCTGCTTGCTGCTTGCTGCTGCTTGCTGCTGCTTGCTGCTGCTTGCTGCTGCTGCTTGCTGCTTGCTGCTGCTGATTGCTGCTGCTGCTTGCTGCTGCTGCTGCTTGTTGCTGCTGCTTGCTGCTGCTGCTGCTTGCTGCTGCTGCTGCTTGCTGCTGCTGCTGCTTGCTGCTGCTGCTTAATGCTCCTGCTTGCTGCTGCTGCTTGCTGCTGCTTGCTGCTTGCTGCTGCTGCTGCTGCTTGCTGCTGCTGGTTGCTGCTGCTTGCTGCTGCTTGCTGCTGCTTGCTGCTGCTTGCTGCTGCTGCTGCTGCTGCTTGCTACTGCTGCTTGCTGCTGCTGCTTGCTGCTGCTGCTACTTGCTGCTGCTGCTTGCTGCTGTTTGCTGCTGCTGCTTGCTGCTGCTGCTGCTTGCTGCTGCTTGCTGCTGCTGCTGCTGCTTGCTGCTGCTTGCTGCTGCTTGCTGCTGCTGATTGCTGCTGCTGCTTGCTGCTGCTGCTGCTGCTGCTGCTGCTGCTGCTGCTGCTGCTGCTGCTGCTGCTGCTGCTGCTGCTTGCTGCTGCTTGCTGCTGCTGCTTGCTGCCGCTGCTTGCTGCTGCTGCTTGCTGCTTGCTGCTGCTGCTGCTGCTGCTGCTGCTTCTGCTGCTGCTGCTGCTGCTGCTGCTGCTGCTGCTGCTGCTGCTGCTGCTGCTGCTGCTGCTTGCTGCTGCTTGCTGCTGCTGCTTGCTGCTGCTGCTTGCTGCTGCTGCTGCTGCTTGCTACTGCTGCTTGCTGCTGCTGCTTGTTGCTGCTCCTTGCTGCTGTTGCTGCTGCTGCTGCTGCTTGCTGCTGCTGCTTGCTGCTACTTACTGCTGCGTGCTGCTGCTGCTGCTTGCAGCTGCTGCTTGCTGCTGCTGCTTGCTGCTGCTGCTGCTGCTTGCTGCTTGCTGCTGCTGCTGCTTGCTGCTGCTGCTGCTTGCTGCTGCTGCTTGCTGCTGCTGCTTGCTGCTGCTGCTGCTTGCTGCTGCTTGCTGCTGCTTGCTGCTGCTGCTTGCTGCTGCTGCTGCTGCTGCTGCTTGCTGCTGCTGCTTGTTGCTGCTGCTTGCTGCTGCTGCTGCTGCTGCTTGCTGCTGCTGCTGCTGCTGCTGCTTGCTGCTGCTGCTGCTTGCTGCTGCTGCTTGCTGCTGCTGCTTGCTGCTGCTGCTGCTGCTGCTGCTGCTGCTGCTGCTTGCGGCTGCTACTGCTGCTGCTGCTGCTGCTGCTGCTGCTTGCTGCTGCTACTGCTTGCTGCGTCTGCTTGCTGCTGCTGCTTGCTGCTGCTTGCTGCTGCTTGCTGCTGCTTGCTGCTGCTTGCTGCTGCTGCTTGCTGCTGCTGCTTGCTGCTGCTTGCTGCTCCTGCTTGCTGCTGCTGCTTGCTGCTGCTTGCTGCTTGCTTCTGCTGCTGCTACTGCTGCTTGCTGTTGGTGCCTGCTGCTACTGCTGCTTGCTGCTGCTGCTTGCTGCTGCTGCTGCTTGCTGCTGCTGCTTGCTGCTGCTGCCGCTGTTGCTGCTGCTGCTGCTGCTGCTGCTGCTGCTGCTGCTGCTGCTGCTGCTGCTGCTGCTGCTGCTGCTGCTGCTGCTGCTGCTGCTGCTGCTGCTGCTGCTGCTGCTTGCTGCTGCTGCTGCTGCTGCTGCTGCTGCTGCTACTGCTACTGCTGCTGCTGCTGCTGCTGCTGCTGCTTGCTGCTGCTACTGCTTGCTGCTTCTGCTTGCTGCTGCTGCTTGCTGCTGCTTGCTGCTTGCTGCTGCTTGCTGCTTGCTGCTGCTTGCTGCTGCTTGCTGCTGCTTGCTGCTGCTGCTTGCTGCTTGCTGCTGCTGATTGCTGCTGCTGCTTGCTGCTGCTGCTGCTTGTTGCTGCTGCTTACTGCTGCTGCTGCTGCTTGCTGCTGCTGCTGCTTGCTGCTGCTGCTGCTTGCTGCTGCTGCTTAATGCTCCTGCTTGCTGCTGCTGCTTGCTGCTGCTTGCTGCTTGCTGCTGCTGCTGCTGCTTGCTGCTGCTGGTTGCTGCTGCTTGCTGCTGCTTGCTGCTGCTTGCTGCTGCTGCTGCTGCTGCTGCTGCTGCTTGCTACTGCTGCTTGCTGCTGCTGCTTGCTGCTGCTGCTACTTGCTGCTGCTGCTTGCTGCTGTTTGCTGCTGCTGCTTGCTGCTGCTGCTGCTTGCTGCTGCTTGCTGCTGCTGCTGCTGCTTGCTGCTGCTTGCTGCTGCTTGCTGCTGCTGATTGCTGCTGCTGCTTGCTGCTGCTGCTGCTGCTGCTGCTGCTGCTGCTGCTGCTGCTGCTGCTGCTGCTGCTGCTGCTTGCTGCTGCTTGCTGCTGCTTGCTGCTGCTTGCTGCTGCTTGCTGCTGCTGCTTGCTGCCGCTGCTTGCTGCTGCTGCTTGCTGCTTGCTGCTGCTGCTGCTGCTGCTGCTGCTGCTGCTGCTGCTGCTGCTGCTGCTGCTGCTTCTGCTGCTGCTGCTGCTGCTGCTGCTGCTGCTGCTGCTGCTGCTGCTGCTGCTGCTGCTGCTGCTGCTGCTGCTGCTGCTGCTGCTGCTGCTGCTGCTGCTGCTGCTGCTGCTGCTGCTGCTGCTGCTTGCTGCTGCTTGCTGCTGCTGCTTGCTGCTGCTGCTTGCTGCTGCTGCTGCTGCTTGCTACTGCTGCTTGCTGCTGCTGCTTGTTGCTGCTCCTTGCTGCTGTTGCTGCTGCTGCTGCTGCTTGCTGCTGCTGCTTGCTGCTACTTACTGCTGCGTGCTGCTGCTGCTGCTTGCAGCTGCTGCTTGCTGCTGCTGCTTGCTGCTGCTGCTGCTGCTTGCTGCTTGCTGCTGCTGCTGCTTGCTGCTGCTGCTGCTTGCTGCTGCTGCTTGCTGCTGCTGCTTGCTGCTGCTGCTTGCTGCTGCTGCTGCTGCTTGCTGCTGCTTGCTGCTGCCTGCTGCTCCTGCTTGCTGCTGCTGCTGCTGCTTGCTGCTGCTGCTTGTTGCTGCTGCTTGCTGCTGCTGCTTGCTGCTGCTGCTGCTTGCTGCTGCTGCTGCTGCTGCTTGCTGCTGCTGCTGCTTGCTGCTGCTGCTTGCTGCTGCTGCTTGCTGCTGCTGCTGCTGCTGCTTGCTGCTGCTGCTTTCTCTGCTGCTGCTGCTTGCTGCTGCTTGCTGCGGCTTGCTGCGGCTTGCTGCTGCTTGCTGCTGCTCTGCTGCTGCTGCTGCTTGCTGCTGCTTGCTGCTGCTTGCTGCTGCTGCTTGCTGCTGCTGCTTGCTGCTGCTGCTTGCTGCTGCTGCTTGCTACTGCTGCTTGCTGCTGCTGCTTGCTGCTGCTTGCTGCGGCTTGCTGCTGCTTGCTGCTGCTCTGCTGCTGCTGCTGCTTGCTGCTGATTGCTGCTGCTTGCTGCTGCTGCTTGCTGCTGCTGCTTGCTGCTGCTGCTTGCTGCTGCTGCTTGCTACTGCTGCTTGCTGCTGCTGCTTGCTGCTGCTGGCTGCTGCTTGCTGCTGCTGCTTGCTGCAGCTTGATGCTGCTGCTTGCTGCTGCTGCTTGGTGCTGCTGCTTGCTGCTGCTGCTTGCTGCTGCTGCTTGCTGCGGCTGCTTGCTGCTGCTGCTTGCTGCTACTGCTTGCTGCTGCTGCTTGCTGCTGCTGCTTGCTGCTGCTGCTGCTTGCTGCTGCTGGTGCTGCTTGCTGCTGCTGCTTGTTGCTGCTGCTTGCTGCTGCTGCTGCTGCTGCTTGCTGCTGCTGCTTGCTGCTGGTGCTTGTTGCTGCTGCTTGCTGCTGCTGCTGCTTGCTGCTGCTGCTTGCTGCTGCTGCTGCTGCTTGCTGCTGCTTGCTGCTGCTGCTTGCTGCTTCTGCTTGCTGCTGCTGCTTGCTGCTACTTGCTGCTGCTTGCTGCTGCTGGTTGCTGCTGCTTGCTGCTGCTTGCTGCTGCTTGCTGCTGCTTGCTGCTGCTGCTGCTGCTTGCTACTGCTGCTTGCTGCTGCTACTTGCTGCTGCTGCTTGCTGCTGTTTGCTGCTGCTGCTTGCTGCTGCTGCTTGCTGCTGCTTGCTGCTGCTGCTTGCTGCTGCTGATTGCTGCTGCTGCTTGCTGCTGCTTGCTGCTGCTGCTGCTTGCTGCTGTTCCTGCTGCTGCTTGTTGCTGCTGCTTGCTGCTGCTGCTTGCTGCTGCTGCTTGCTGCTGCTGCTTGCTGCTGCTGCTTGCTGCTGCTGCTTGCTGCTGCTGCTTGCTGCTGCTTGCTGCTCCTGCTTGCTGCTGCTGCTTCCTGCTGCTTGCTGCTTGCTGCTTGCTGCTGCTGCTGCTGCTGCTGCTGCTGCTGCTGCTGCTGCTGCTGCTGCTGCTGCTGCTGCTGCTGCTGCTGCTGCTTGCTGCTGCTGCTTGCTGCTGCTGCTGCTTGCTACTGCTGCTTGGTGCTGCTGCTTGCTGCTGCTGCCGCTTGCTGCTGCTGCTTGCTGCTGCTGCTTGCTGCTGTTTGCTGCTGCTGCTTTCTGCTGCTGCTTGCTGCTGCTGCTTGCTGCTGCTTGCTGCTGCTTGCTGCTGCTGCTGCTTGCTTCTGCTGCTTGCTGCTGCTGCTTTCTGCTGCTCCTTGCTGCTGCTGCTTGCTGCTGCTGCTTGCTGCTACTGCTTGCTGCTGCTGCTTGCTGCTGCTGCTTGCTGCTGCTGCTTGCTGCTGCTGCTGCTTGCTGCTGCTGGTGCTGCTTGCTGCTGCTGCTTGTTGCTGCTGCTTGCTGCAGCTGCTTCGGCTTGCTGCTGCTTCTTGCTGCTGGTGCTTGCTGCTGCTGCTTGCTGCTGCTGCTTGCTGCTGCTGCTGCTGCTTGCTGCTGCTGCTTGCTGCTGCTGCTGCCGCTGTTGCTGCTGCTGCTGCTGCTGCTGCTGCTGCTGCTGCTGCTGCTGCTGCTGCTGCTGCTGCTGCTGCTGCTTGCGGCTGCTACTGCTGCTGCTGCTGCTGCTTGCTGCTGCTACTGCTTGCTGCTTCTGCTTGCTGCTGCTGCTTGCTGCTGCTTGCTGCTGCTTGCTGCTGCTTGCTGCTGCTGCTTGCTGCTGCTGCTTGCTGCTGCTTGCTGCTCCTGCTTGCTGCTGCTGCTTGCTGCTGCTTGCTGCTTGCTGCTGCTGCTGCTACTGCTGCTTGCTGTTGGTGCCTGCTGCTACTGCTGCTTGCTGCTGCTGCTTGCTGCTGCTGCTGCTTGCTGCTGCTGCTTGCTGCTGCTGCCGCTGTTGCTGCTGCTGCTGCTGCTGCTGCTGCGGCTGCTGCTGCTGCTGCTGCTGCTGCTGCTGCTGCTGCTGCTGCTGCTGCTGCTGCTGCTGCTGCTGCTGCTGCTGCTGCTTGCTGCTGCTGCTGCTGCTGCTGCTGCTGCTACTGCTACTGCTGCTGCTGCTGCTGCTGCTTGCTGCTGCTACTGCTTGCTGCTTCTGCTTGCTGCTGCTGCTTGCTGCTGCTTGCTGCTTGCTGCTGCTTGCTGCTGCTTGCTGCTGCTGCTTGCTGCTGCTGCTTGCTGCTGCTGATTGCTGCTGCTGCTTGCTGCTGCTGCTGCTTGTTGCTGCTGCTTGCTGCTGCTGCTGCTTGCTGCTGCTGCTGCTTGCTGCTGCTGCTGCTTGCTGCTGCTGCTTAATGCTCCTGCTTGCTGCTGCTGCTTGCTGCTGCTTGCTGCTTGCTGCTGCTGCTGCTGCTTGCTGCTGCATGCTGCTGCTTGCTGCTGCTTGCTGCTGCTGCTGCTTGCTGCTGCTTGCTGCTGCTTGCTGCTGCTTGCTGCTGCTTGCTGCTGCTGCTTGCTGCCGCTGCTTGCTGCTGCTGCTTGCTGCTTGCTGCTGCTGCTGCTGCTGCTGCTGCTGCTTCTGCTGCTGCTGCTGCTGCTGCTGCTGCTGCTGCTGCTTGCTACTGCTGCTTGCTGCTGCTGCTTCCTGCTGCTGCTGGTTGCTGCTGCTTGCTGCTGCTTGCTGCTGCTGCTGCTGCAGCTGCTTGCTACTGCTGCTTGCTGCTGCTGCTTGCTGCTGCTTGCTGCTGTTTGCTGCTGCTGCTTGCTGCTGCTGCTGCTTGCTGCTGCTTGCTGCTGCTGCTGCTGCTTGCTGCTGCTTGCTGCTGCTTGCTGCTGCTGATTGCTGCTGCTGCTTGCTGCTGCTGCTGCTGCTGCTGCTGCTGCTTGCTGCTGCTTGCTGCTGCTTGCTGCTGCTTGCTGCTGCTTGCTGCTGGTGCTTGCTGCTGCTGCTTGCTGCTTGCTGCTGCTGCTGCTGCTGCTGCTGCTGCTGCTGCTTCTGCTGCTGCTGCTGCTGCTGCTGCTGCTGCTGCTGCTGCTGCTGCTGCTGCTGCTGCTGCTGCTGCTGCTGCTGCTGCTTGCTGCTGCTTGCTGCTGCTGCTTGCTGGTGCTGCTGCTGCTTGCTACTGCTGCTTGCTGCTGCTGCTTCCTGCTGCTGCTTGCTGCTGCTGCTTGCTGCTGCTGCTGCTGCTGCTTGCTGCTGCTGCTTGCTGCTGCTGCTTGCTGCTGCTGCTTGCTGCTGCTGCTTGCTGCTGCTGCTTGCTGCTGCTGCTTGTGCTTGCTGCTTGCTGCTGCTGCTTGCTGCTGCTGCTTGCTGCTGCTTGCTGCTGCATGTTGTTGCTTGCTGCTGCTTGCTGCTGCTTGCTGCTTGCTGCTGCTTGCTGCTTGCTGCTGCTTGCTGCTGCTTGCTGCTGCTTGCTGCTGCTGCTGCTGCTTGCTGCTGCTGCTGCTTGTTGCTGCTCCTTGCTGCTGTTGCTGCTGCTGCTGCTGCCTGCTGCTGCTGCTTGCTGCTATGCCTGCTGCTGCTGCTTGCTGCTACTTCCTGCTGCGTGCTGCTGCTGCTGCTTGCTGCTTGCTGCTGCTGCTGCTTGCTGCTGCTGCTTGCTGCTGCTGCAGCTGCTTGCTGCTGCTGCTTGCTGCTGCTGCTGCTTGCTGCTGCTTGCTGCTGCTTGCTGCTGCTGCTTGCTGTTGCTTGCTGCTGCTTGCTGCTGCTGCTGCTGCTGCTTGCTGCTGCTGCTTGCTACTGCTGCTTGCTGCTGCTGCTGCTTGCTGCTGCTGCCGCTTGCTGCTGCTGCTGCTGCTTGCTGCTGCTGCTTGCTGCTGTTTGCTGCTGCTGCTTGCTGCTGCTGCTTGCTGCTGCTGCTTGCTGCTGCTTGCTGCTGCTTGCTGCTGCTTGCTGCTGCTGCTGCTGCTTGCTTCTGCTGCTTGCTGCTGTGCTGCTTGCTGCTGCTGCTTGCTGCTGCTGCTTGCTGCTCCTGCTTTCTGCTGCTGCTTGCTGCTGCTGCTTGCTGCTGCTGCTTGCTGCTACACTGCTTGCTGCTGCTGCTTGCTGCTGCTTGCTGCTGCTGCTTGCTGCTGCTGCTTGCTGCTGGTGCTTGCTGCTGCTGGTTGCTGCTGCTGGTTGCTGCTGCTGCTGCTGCTGCTTGCTGCTGCTGCTGCTTGCTGCTGCTGCTTGCTGCTGCTGCTTGCTGCTGCTGCTGCTGCTGCTGCTGCTGCTGCTGCTGCTGCTGCTGCTGCTGCTTGCTGCTGCTGCTTTCTCTGCTGCTGCTGCTTGCTGCTGCTGCTTGCTGCTGCTGCTTGCTGCTGCTTGCTGCGGCTTGCTGCGGCTTGCTGCTGCTTGCTGCTGCTCTGCTGCTGCTGCTGCTTGCTGCTGCTTGCTGCTGCTTGCTGCTGCTGCTTGCTGCTGCTGCTTGCTGCTGCTGCTTGCTGCTGCTGCTTGCTACTGCTGCTTGCTGCTGCTGCTTGCTGCTGCTTGCTGCGGCTTGCTGCGGCTTGCTGCTGCTTGCTGCTGCTCTGCTGCTGCTGCTGCTTGCTGCTGCTTGCTGCTGCTTGCTGCTGCTGCTTGCTGCTGCTGCTTGCTGCTGCTGCTTGCTGCTGCTTGCTACTGCTGCTTGCTGCTGCTGCTTGCTGCTGCTGGCTGCTGCTTGCTGCAGCTTGATGCTGCTGCTTGCTGCTGCTGCTTGGTGCTGCTGCTTGCTGCTGCTGCTTGCTGCTGCTGCTTTCTGCTGCTGCTTGCTGCAGCTGCTTGCTGCGGCTGCTTGCTGCTGCTGCTTGCTGCTACTGCTTGCTGCTGCTGCTTGCTGCTGCTTGCTGCTGCTGCTTGCTGCTGCTGCTGCTTGCTGCTGCTGGTGCTGCTTGCTGCTGCTGCTTGTTGCTGCTGCTTGCTGCTGCTGCTGCTGCTGCTGCTTGCTGCTGCTGCTTGCTGCTGGTGCTTGTTGCTGCTGCTTGCTGCTGCTGCTGCTGCTTGCTGCTGCTTGCTGCTGCTGCTTGCTGCTTCTGCTTGCTGCTGCTGCTTGCTGCTACTTGCTGCTGCTTGCTGCTGCTGGTTGCTGCTGCTTGCTGCTGCTTGCTGCTGCTTGCTGCTGCTTGCTGCTGCTGCTGCTGCTGCTTGCTACTGCTGCTTGCTGCTGCTACTTGCTGCTGCTGCTTGCTGCTGTTTGCTGCTGCTGCTTGCTGCTGCTGCTTGCTGCTGCTGCTTGCTGCTGCTTGCTGCTGCTGCTGCTTGCTGCTGCTGATTGCTGCTGCTGCTTGCTGCTGCTTGCTGCTGCTGCTGCTGCTTGCTGCTGTTCCTGCTGCTGCTTGTTGCTGCTGCTTGCTGCTGCTGCTTGCTGCTGCTGCTTGCTGCTGCTGCTTGCTGCTGCTGCTTGCTGCTGCTTGCTGCTCCTGCTTGCTGCTGCTGCTTCCTGCTGCTTGCTGCTTGCTGCTTGCTGCTGCTGCTGCTGCTGCTGCTGCTGCTGCTGCTGCTGCTGCTGCTGCTGCTGCTTGCTGCTGCTGCTTGCTGCTGCTGCTGCTTGCTACTGCTGCTTGGTGCTGCTGCTTGCTGCTGCTGCCGCTTGCTGCTGCTGCTTGCTGCTGCTGCTTGCTGCTGTTTGCTGCTGCTGCTTTCTGCTGCTGCTTGCTGCTGCTGCTTGCTGCTGCTTGCTGCTGCTTGCTGCTGCTGCTGCTTGCTTCTGCTGCTTGCTGCTGCTGCTTTCTGCTGCTCCTTGCTGCTGCTGCTTGCTGCTGCTGCTTGCTGCTACTGCTTGCTGCTGCTTGCTGCAGCTGCTTCGGCTTGCTGCTGCTTCTTGCTGCTGGTGCTTGCTGCTGCTGCTTGCTGCTGCTGCTTGCTGCTGCTGCTGCTGCTGCTTGCTGCTGCTGCTTGCTGCTGCTGCTGCCGCTGTTGCTGCTGCTGCTGCTGCTGCTGCTGCTGCTGCTGCTGCTGCTGCTGCTGCTGCTTGCGGCTGCTACTGCTGCTGCTGCTGCTGCTGCTTGCTGCTGCTACTGCTTGCTGCTTCTGCTTGCTGCTGCTGCTTGCTGCTGCTTGCTGCTGCTTGCTGCTTGCTGCTGCTTGCTGCTGCTTGCTGCTGCTGCTTGCTGCTGCTGATTGCTGCTGCTGCTTGCTGCTGCTGCTGCTTGCTACTGCTGCTGCTTGTTGCTGCAGCTTGCTGCTGCTGCTTGCTGCTGCTGCTGCTTGCTGCTGCTGCTTAATGCTCCTGCTTGCTGCTGCTGCTTGCTGCTGCTTGCTGTTTGCTGCTGCTGCTGCTGCTTGCTGCTGCTGCTGCTGCTGCTTGCTGCTGCTGGTTGCTGCTGCTTGCTGCTGCTTGCTGCTGCTTGCTGCTGCTGCTGCTGCTTGCTACTGCTGCTTGCTGCTGCTGCTACTTGCTGCTGCTGCTTGCTGCTGTTTGCTGCTGCTGCTTGCTGCTGCTGCTTGCTGCTGCTGCTTGCTGCTGCTGCTTGCTGCTGCTTGCTGCTGCTGCTGCTTGCTGCTGCTTGCTGCTGCTTGCTGCTGCTGATTGCTGCTGCTGCTTGCTGCTGCTGCTGCTTGTTTGCTGCTGCTTGCTGCTGCTGCTTGCTGCTGCTGCTTGCTGCTGCTTGCTGCTGCTGCTTGCTGCTGCTGCTTGCTGCTGCTTGCTGCTCCTGCTTGCTGCTGCTGCTTGCTGCTGCTTGCTGCTGCTGCTTGCTGCTGCTTGCTGCTGCTGCTGCTTGCTGCTGCTTGCTGCTGCTTGCTGCTGCTGATTGCTGCTGCTGCTTGCTGCTGCTGCTGCTTGTTGCTGCTGCTTGCTGCTGCTGCTTGCTGCTGCTGCTTGCTGCTGCTTGCTGCTGCTGCTTGCTGCTGCTGCTTGCTGCTGCTTGCTGCTCCTGCTTGCTGCTGCTGCTTGCTGCTGCTTGCTGCTTGCTGCTGCTGCTGCTACTGCTTGCTTGCTGTTGGTGCTTGCTGCTACTGCTGCTTGCTTGCTGCTGCTTGCTGCTGCTGCTGCTTGCTGCTGCTGCTTGCTGCTGCTGCCGCTGTTGCTGCTGCTGCTGCTGCTGCGGCTGCTGCTGCTGCTGCTGCTGCTGCTGCTGCTGCTGCTTGCTGCTGCTGCTGCTGCTGCTGCTGCTGCTACTGCTACTGCTGCTGCTGCTGCTGCTGCTTGCTGCTGCTACTGCTTGCTGCTTCTGCTTGCTGCTGCTGCTTGCTGCTGCTTGCTGCTTGCTGCTGCTTGCTGCTGCTTGCTGCTGCTTGCTGCTGCTTGCTGCTGCTGCTTGCTGCTGCTGCTTGCTGCTGCTGATTGCTGCTGCTTGCTGCTGCTGCTGCTTGCTGCTGCTGCTGCTGCTTGTTGCTGCTGCTTGCTGCTGCTGCTTGTTGCTGCAGCTTGCTGCTGCTGCTTGCTGCTGCTGCTGCTTGCTGCTGCTGCTGCTTGCTGCTGCTGCTTATGCTCCTGCTTGCTGCTGCTGCTTGCTGCTGCTTGCTGTTGCTGCTGCTGCTGCTGCTTGCTGCTGCTGCTGCTGCTGCTTGCTGCTGCTGGTTGCTGCTGCTTGCTGCTGCTTGCTGCTGCTTGCTGCTGCTGCTGCTGCTGCTGCTGCTTGCTACTTGCTGCTTGCTGCTGCTGCTACTTGCTGCTGCTGCTTGCTGCTGTTTGCTGCTGCTGCTTGCTGCTGCTGCTTGCTGCTGCTGCTTGCTGCTGCTGCTTGCTGCTGCTTGCTGCTGCTTGCTGCTGCTGCTGCTTGCTGCTGCTTGCTGCTGCTGCTTGCTGCTGCTGCTGCTTGCTGCTGCTGCTGCTGCTTGTTGCTGCTGCTTGCTGCTGCTGCTTGCTGCTGCTGCTTGCTGCTGCTTGCTGCTGCTGCTTGCTGCTGCTGCTTGCTGCTGCTGCTTGCTGCTGCTTGCTGCTCCTGCTTGCTGCTGCTGCTTGCTGCTGCTTGCTGCTTGCTGCTGCTGCTACTGCTGCTTGCTGTTGGCTTGCTGCTACTGCTGCTTGCTGCTGCTGCTTGCTGCTGCTGCTGCTTGCTGCTGCTGCTTGCTGCTGCTGCCGCGTTGCTGCTGCTGCTGCTGCTGCTGCTGCTGCTGCGGCTGCTGCTGCTGCTGCTGCTGCTGCTGCTGCTGCTTGCTGCTGCTGCTGCTGCTGCTGCTACTGCTACTGCTGACTGCTGCTGCTGCTGCTTGCTGCTGCTACTGCTTGCTGCTTCTGCTTGCTGCTGCTGCTTGCTGCTGCTTGCTGCTTGCTGCTGCTTGCTGCTGCTTGCTGCTGCCTGCTGCTGCTGCTTGCTGCTGCTGCTTGCTGCTGCTGATTGCTGCTGCTGCTTGCTGCTGCTGCTGCTTGCTGCTGCTGCTGCTGCTTGTTGCTGCTGCTTGCTGCTGCTGCTGCTTGCTGCTGCTGCTGCTTGCTGCTGCTGCTGCTTGCTGCTGCTGCTTAATGCTCCTGCTTGCTGCTGCTGCTTGCTGCTGCTTGCTGCTTGCTGCTGCTGCTGCTGCTTGCTGCTGCTGGTTGCTGCTGCTTGCTGCTGCTGCTGCTGCTTGCTGCTGCTGCTGCTGCTGCTTGCTACTGCTGCTTGCTGCTGCTGCTTGCTGCTGCTGCTACTTGCTGCTGCTGCTTGCTGCTGTTTGCTGCTGCTGCTTGCTGCTGCTGCTGCTGCTTGCTGCTGCTTGCTGCTGCTGCTGCTTGCTGCTGCTTGCTGCTGCCGATTGCTGCTGCTGCTTGCTGCTGCTGCTGCTGCTGCTTGCTGCTGCTGCTGCTGCTGCTGCTGCTGCTGCTGCTGCTGCTGCTGCTGCTGCTGCTGCTGCTGCTGCTTGCTGCTGCTGCTGCTTGCTGCTGCTTGCTGCTGCTTGCTGCTGCTTGCTGCTGCTTGCTGCTGCTGCTTGCTGCCGCTGCTTGCTGCTGCTGCTTGCTGCTTGCTGCTGCTGCTGCTGCTGCTGCTGCTTGCTGCTGCTTGCTGCTGCTGCTTGCTGCTGCTGCTTGCTGCTGCTGCTTGCTGCTGCTGCTGCTGCTGCTGCTTGCTACTGCTGCTTGCTGCTGCTGCTTCCTGCTGCTGCTTGCTGCTGCTGCTTGCTGCTGCTGCCGCTTGCTGCTGCTGCTGCTGCTGCTGCTGCTGCTGCTTGCTGCTGCTGCTGCTTGCTGCTGCTGCTTGCTGCTGCTGCTTGCTGCTGCTGCTTGCTGCTGTGCTTGCTGCTGCTGCTTGCTGCTGTTTGCTGCTGCTGCTTGCTGCTGCTGCTTGCTGCTGCATGCTGCTGCTGCTTGCTGCTGCTGCTGCTTGCTGCTGCTGCTGCTTGCTGCTGCTGCTTGCTGCTGCTGCTTGCTGTTGCTGCTTGCTGCTGCTGCTTGCTGCTGCTGCTTGTGCTTGCTGCTTGCTACTGCTGCTTGCTGCTGCTGCTTGCTGCTGCTTGCTGCTGCTTGTTGTTGCTTGCTGCTGCTTGCTGCTGCTTGCTGCTTGCTGCTGCTTGCTGCTTGCTGCTGCTTGCTGCTGCTTGCTGCTGCTGCTGCTTGCTGCTGCTGCTGCTTGTTGCTGCTCCTTGCTGCTGTTGCTGCTGCTGCTGCTGCCTGCTGCTGCTGCTTGCCGCTACTTCCTGTGCGTGCTGCTGCTGCTGCTGCTTGCTGCTGCTGCTTGCTGCTGCTTGCTGCTGCTGCTTGCTGCTGCTGCTTGCTGCTGCTTGCTGCTCCTGCTTGCTGCTGCTGCTTGCTGCTGCTTGCTGCTTGCTGCTGCTGCTGCTACTGCTGCTTGCTGTTGGTGCTTGCTGCTACTGCTGCTTGCTGCTGCTGCTTGCTGCTGCTGCTGCTTGCTGCTGCTGCTTGCTGCTGCTGCCGCTGTTGCTGCTGCTGCTGCTGCTGCTGCTGCGGCTGCTGCTGCTGCTGCTGCTGCTGCTTGCTGCTGCTGCTGCTGCTGCTGCTACTTGCTACTGCTGCTGCTGCTGCTGCTGCTTGCTGCTGCTACTGCTTGCTGCTTCTGCTTGCTGCTGCTGCTTGCTGCTGCTTGCTGCTGCTTGCTGCTGCTTGCTGCTGCTTGCTGCTGCTGCTTGCTGCTGCTGCTTGCTGCTGCTGATTGCTGCTGCTGCTTGCTGCTGCTGCTGCTTGCTGCTGCTGCTGCTGCTTGTTGCTGCTGCTTGCTGCTGCTGCTGCTTGCTGCTGCTGCTGCTTGCTGCTGCTGCTGCTTGCTGCTGCTGCTTAATGCTCCTGCTTGCTGCTGCTGCTTGCTGCTGCTTGCTGCTTGCTGCTTGCTGCTGCTTGCTGCTGCTGGTTGCTGCTGCTTGCTGCTGCTTGCTGCTGCTTGCTGCTGCTGCTGCTGCTGCTGCTTGCTACTGCTGCTTGCTGCTGCTGCTTGCTGCTGCTGCTACTTGCTGCTGCTGCTTGCTGCTGTTTGCTGCTGCTGCTTGCTGCTGCTGCTGCTTGCTGCTGCTTGCTGCTGCTGCTGCTTGCTGCTGCTTGCTGCTGCCGATTGCTGCTGCTGCTTGCTGCTGCTGCTGCTGCTGCTTGCTGCTGCTGCTGCTGCTGCTGCTGCTGCTGCTGCTGCTGCTGCTGCTGCTGCTGCTGCTGCTTGCTGCTGCTGCTGCTTGCTGCTGCTTGCTGCTGGCTTGCTGCTGCTTGCTGCTGCTTGCTGCTGCTGCTTGCTGCCGCTGCTTGCTGCTGCTGCTTGCTGCTTGCTGCTGCTGCTGCTGCTGCTGCTGCTGCTGCTGCTGCTGCTGCTTGCTGCTGCTTGCTGCTGCTGCTTGCTGCTGCTGCTTGCTGCTGCTGCTGCTGCTTGCTACTGCTGCTTGCTGCTGCTGCTTCCTGCTGCTGCTTGCTGCTGCTGCTTGCTGCTGCTGCCGCTTGCTGCTGCTGCTGCTGCTGCCGCTTGCTGCTGCTGCTGCTTGCTGCTGCTGCTGCTTGCTGCTGCTGCTTGCTGCTGCTGCTTGCTGCTGCTGCTTGCTGCTGCTGCTGCTTGCTGCTGCTTGCTGCTGCTGCTTGCTGCTGCTGCTTGCTGCTGCTGCTGCTTGCTGCTGCATGCTGCTGCTGCTGCTTGCTGCTGCTGCTGCTTGCTGTTGCTGCTTTGCTGCTGCTGCTTGCTGCTGCTGCTTGCTGCTGCTGCTTGCTGCTGCTGCTTGCTGCTGCTGCTTGCTGCTGCTGCTTGCTGCTGCTTGCTGCTGCTTGTTGTTGCTTGCTGCTGCTTGCTGCTGCTTGCTGCTTGCTGCTGCTTGCTGCTGCTTGCTGCTGCTTGCTGCTGCTGCTGCTTGCTGCTGCTGCTGCTTGTTGCTGCTCCTTGCTGCTGTTGCTGCTGCTGCTGCTGCCTGCTGCTGCTGCTTGCCGCTACTTCTGCTGCGTGCTGCTGCTGCTGCTGCTGCTGCTGCTTGCTGCTTGCTGCTGCTGCTGCTTGCTGCTGCTGCTGCTTGCTGCTGCTGCTTGCTGCTGCTGCAGCTGCTTGCTGCTGCTGCTTGCTGCTGCTGCTGCTTGCTGCTGCTTGCTGCTGCTGCTTGCTGCTGCTTGCTGCTGCTTGCTGCTGCTGCTTGCTGCTGCTGCTGCTGCTGCTTGCTGCTGCTGCTTGCTACTGCTGCTGCTTGCTGCTGCTGCTGCTTGCTGCTGCTGCCGCTTGCTGCTGCTGCTGCTTGCTGCTGCTGCTTGCTGCTGTTTGCTGCTGCTGCTTGCTGCTGCTGCTTGCTGCTGCTGCTTGCTGCTGCTGCTTGCTGCTGCTGCTGCTGCTGCTTGCTGCTGCTGCTGCTGCTTGCTTCTGCTGCTTGCTGCTGCTGCTTGCTGCTGCTGCTTGCTGCTGCTGCTTGCTGCTCCTGCTTTCTGCTGCTGCTTGCTGCTGCTGCTTGCTGCTGCTGCTTGCTGCTACTGCTTGCTGCTGCTGCTTGCTGCTGCTTGCTGCTGCTGCTTGCTGCTGCTGCTTGCTGCTGCTGGTGCTGCTTGCTGCTGCTGCTCTGTTGCGGCTGCTTGCTGCTGCTGCTTCTGCTTGCTGCTGCTGCTTGCTGCTGGTGCTTTCTGCTGCTGCTTGCTGCTGCTGCTTGCTGCTGCTGCTGCTGCTGCTGCTGCTGCTGCTGCTGCTGCTGCTGCTGCTGCTGCTTGCTTGCTGCTGCTGGTTGCTGCTGCTGGTTGCTGCTGCTGCTGCTGCTTGCTGCTGCTGCTACTTGCTGCTTGCTTGCTGCTGGCTTGCTGCTGCTGCTGCTGCGGCTTGCTGCTGCTGCTGCTTGTTGCTGGTGCTTTCTGCTGCTGCTTGCTGCTGCTGCTTGCTGCTGCTGCTGCTTGCTGGTGCTGCTGCTTGCTGCTGGTGCTTGCTGCTGCTGCTTGCTGCTGCTTGCTGCTGCTGCTTGCTTCTGGCGCTTGCTGCTGCTTGCTGCTGCTGCTGCTGCTTGCTGCTGCTGCTTGCTGCTGCTGCTCCTCCTGCTGCTGCTGCTGCTGCTGCTGCTGCTGCTGCTGCTGCTGCTGCTGCTGCTGCTGCTGCTGCTGCTGCTGCTGCTGCTGCTGCTGCTGCTGCTGCTGCTGCTTGCTGCTGCTGCTGCTGCTGCTGCTGCTGCTGCTGCTGCTACTACTACTACTACTGACTACTGCTTGCTGCTTCTGCTTGCTGCTGCTGCTTGCTGCTGCTGCTTGCTGCTGCTTGCTGCTGCTGCTTGCTGCTGCTGCTTTGCTACTTGCTGCTGCTGCTGCTTGCTGCTGCTGCTTGCTGCTGCTGCTTGCTGCTGCTGCTTGCTGCTGCTGCTTGCTGCTGCTGCTTGATGCTGCTTGCTGCTGCTGCTGCTGCTTGCTGCTGCTACTGCTTGCTGCTGCTGCTTGCTGCTGCTGCTTGCTGCTGCTAGCTGCTGCTTGCTGCTTGCTGCTGCTTGCTGCTGCTGCTTGCTGCTGTTGATGCTGCTGCTGCTGCTGCTTGCTGCTGCTGCTGCTGCTTGCTGCTGCTGCTTGCTGCTTGCTGCTTGCTGCTGCTGCTGCTGCTGCTGCTTGCTGCTGCTTGCTGCTGCTGCTTGCTTGCTGCTGACTGCTGCTGCTGCTGCTGCTGCTGCTGCTGCTGCTGCTGCTGCTGCTGCTGCTGCTGCTGCTGCTGCTGCTGCTGCTGCTGCTGCTGCTGCTGCTGCTGCTGCTGCTGCTGCTGCTGCTGCTTGCTACTGCTGCTTGCTACTGCTGCTTGCTGCTGCTTGTGCTTGCTGCTTGCTGCTGCTGCTTGCTGCTGCTGCTGCTTGCTACTGCTTGCTGCTGCTTGTTGTTGCTTGCTGCTGCTTGCTGCTGCTTGCTGCTTGCTGCTGCTTGCTGCTTGCTGCTGCTTGCTGCTGCTTGCTGCTGCTGCTGCTTGCTGCTGCTGCTGCTGCTTGTTGCTGCTGCTGCTTGCTGCTGCTGCTGCTTGCTGCTGCTGCTTGCTGCTGCTGCTTGATGCTGCTGCTGCTTGCTGCTGCTTGCTGCTGCTGCTTGCTGCTGCTGCTGCTGCTGCTGCTGCTTGCTGCTGCTGCTGCTGCTGCTTGCTGCTGCTGCTGCTGCTGCTGCTTGCTGCTGCTGCTGCTTGCTGCTGCTGCTTGCTGCTGCTGCTTGCTGCTGCTGCTGCTGCTGCTGCTTGCTGCTGCTGCTTTCTCTGCTGCTGCTGCTTGCTGCTGCTGCTTGCTGCTGCTGCTTGCTGCTGCTTGCTGCGGCTTGCTGCGGCTTGCTGCTGCTTGCTGCTGCTCTGCTGCTGCTGCTGCTTGCTGCTGCTTGCTGCTGCTTGCTGCTGCTTGCTGCTGCTGCTTGCTGCTGCTGCTTGCTGCTGCTGCTTGCTACTGCTGCTTGCTGCTGCTGCTTGCTGCTGCTTGCTGCGGCTTGCTGCGGCTTGCTGCTGCTGCTGCTGCTGCTTGCTGCTGCTTGCTGCTGCTTGCTGCTGCTTGCTGCTGCTGCTTGCTGCTGCTGCTTGCTGCTGCTGCTTGCTACTGCTGCTTGCTGCTGCTGCTTGCTGCTGCTGGCTGCTGCTTGCTGCTGCTGCTTGCTGCAGCTTGATGCTGCTGCTTGCTGCTGCTGCTTGGTGCTGCTGCTTGGTGCTGCTGCTTGCTGCTGCTGCTTGCTGCTGCTGCTTGCTGCGGCTGCTTGCTGCTGCTGCTTGCTGCTTCTGCTTGCTGCTGCTGCTTGCTGCTACTGCTTGCTGCTGCTGCTTGCTGCTGCTTGCTGCTGCTGCTTGCTGCTGCTGCTTGCTGCTGCTGCTGCTTGCTGCTGCTGGTGCTGCTTGCTGCTGCTGCTTGTTGCTGCTGCTTGCTGCTGCTGCTGCTGCTGCTTGCTGCTGCTGCTTGCTGCTGGTGCTTGTTGCTGCTGCTTGCTGCTGCTGCTGCTTGCTGCTGCTGCTTGCTGCTGCTGCTGCTGCTTGCTGCTGCTTGCTGCTGCTGCTTGCTGCTTCTGCTTGCTGCTGCTGCTTGCTGCTACTTGCTGCTGCTTGCTGCTGCTGGTTGCTGCTGCTTGCTGCTGCTTGCTGCTGCTTGCTGCTGCTTGCTGCTGCTGCTGCTGCTGCTGCTTGCTACTGCTGCTTGCTGCTGCTACTTGCTGCTGCTGCTTGCTGCTGTTTGCTGCTGCTGCTTGCTGCTGCTGCTTGCTGCTGCTTGCTGCTGCTGCTGCTGCTTGCTGCTGCTGATTGCTGCTGCTGCTTGCTGCTGCTTGCTGCTGCTGCTGCTTGCTGCTGTTCCTGCTGCTGCTTGTTGCTGCTGCTTGCTGCTGCTGCTTGCTGCTGCTGCTTGCTGCTGCTGCTTGCTGCTGCTGCTTGCTGCTGCTTGCTGCTCCTGCTTGCTGCTGCTGCTTCCTGCTGCTTGCTGCTTGCTGCTTGCTGCTGCTGCTGCTGCTGCTGCTGCTGCTGCTGCTGCTGCTGCTGCTGCTGCTGCTGCTGCTGCTGCTGCTGCTTGCTGCTGCTGCTGCTGCTGCTTGTTGCTGCTGCTGCTTGCTACTGCTGCTTGGTGCGGCTGCTTGCTGCTGCTGCCGCTTGCTGCTGCTGCTGCTTGCTGCTGCTGCTTGCTGCTGTTTGCTGCTGCTGCTTTCTGCTGCTGCTTGCTGCTGCTGCTTGCTGCTGCTTGCTGCTGCTGCTGCTTGCTTCTGCTGCTTGCTGCTGCTGCTTTCTGCTGCTCCTTGCTGCTGCTGCTTGCTGCTGCTGCTTGCTGCTACTGCTTGCTGCTGCTGCTTGCTGCTGCTGCTTGCTGCTGCTGCTTGCTGCTGCTGCTGCTTGCTGCTGCTGGTGCTGCTTGCTGCTGCTGCTTGTTGCTGCTGCTTGCTGCAGCTGCTTCGGCTTGCTGCTGCTTCTTGCTGCTGGTGCTTGCTGCTGCTGCTTGCTGCTGCTGCTTGCTGCTGCTGCTGCTGCTTGCTGCTGCTGCTGCTGCTTGCTGCTGCTGCTTGCTGCTGCTGCTGCCGCTGTTGCTGCTGCTGCTGCGCTGCTGCTGCTGCTGCTGCTGCTGCTGCTGCTGCTGCTGCTGCTGCTGCTGCTGCTGCTGCTGCTGCTGCTGCTGCTGCTGCTGCTGCTGCTGCTGCTGCTGCTGCTGCTTGCTGCGGCTGCTCTGCTGCTGCTGCTGCTGCTGCTGCTTGCTGCTGCTACTGCTTGCTGCTTCTGCTTGCTGCTGCTGCTTGCTGCTGCTTGCTGCTGCTTGCTGCTGCTTGCTGCTGCTTGCTGCTTGCTGCTTAATGCTCCTGCTTGCTGCTGCTGCTTGCTGCTGCTTGCTGTTTGCTGCTGCTGCTGCTGCTGCAGCTTGCTGCTGCTGCTGCTGCTGCTGCTTGCTGCTGCTGGTTGCTGCTGCTTGCTGCTGCTTGCTGCTGCTGCTTGCTGCTGCTGCGGCTGCTGCTTGCTACTGCTGCTTGCTGCTGCTGCTTGCTGCTGCTGCTACTTGCTGCTGCTGCTTGCTGCTGTTTGCTGCTGCTGCTTGCTGCTGCTGCTTGCTGCTGCTGCTTGCTGCTGCTGCTTGCTGCTGCTTGCTGCTGCTTGCTGCTGCTTGCTGCTGCTGCTGCTTGCTGCTGCTTGCTGCTGCTTGCTGCTGCTGATTGCTGCTGCTGCTTGCTGCTGCTGCTGCTGCTGCTGCTTGTTGCTGCTGCTTGCTGCTGCTGCTTGCTGCTGCTGCTTGCTGCTGCTTGCTGCTGCTGCTTGCTGCTCCTGCTTGCTGCTGCTGCTTGCTGCTGCTTGCTGCTTGCTGCTTGCTGCTGCTGCTGCTGCTGCTGCTTGCTGCTGCTGCTGCTTGCTACTGCTGCTTGCTGCTGCTGCTTGCTGCTGCTGCCGCTTGCTGCTGCTGCTGCTTGCTGCTGCTGCATGCTGCTGTTTGCTGCTGCTGCTTGCTGCTGCTGCTGCTTGCTTCTGCTGCTTGCTGCTGCTGCTTGCTGCTGCTTGCTGCTGCTTGCTGCTGCTGCTGCTTGCTTCTGCTGCTTGCTGCTGCTGCTTGCTGCTGCTGCTTGCTGCTGCTGCTTGCTGCTGCTGCTTTCTGCTGCTGCTTGCTGCTGCTGCTTGCTGCTGCTGCTTGCTGCTACTGCTTGCTGCTGCTGCTTGCTGCTGCTGCTTGCTGCTGCTGCTGCTTGCTGCTGCTGGTGCTGCTTGCTGCTGCTGCTTGTTGCTGCTGCTTGCTGCAGCTGCTTCTGCTTGCTGCTTGCTGCTGGTGCTTGCTGCTGCTGCTTGCTGCTGCTGCTTGCTGCTGCTGCTGCTTGCTGCTGCTGCTTGCTGCTGCTGGTTGCTGCTGCTGCTGCTGCTTGCTGCTGCTGCTGCTGCTGCTGCTTGCTGCTGCTGCTTGCTTCTTCTGCTTGCTGCTGCTGCTTGCTGCTACTTGCTGCTGCTTGCTGCTGCTGCTGCTTGCTGCTGCTGCTGCTTGCTGCTGGTGCTTGCTGCTGGTGCTGCTGCTTGCTGATGCTACTTGCTGCTGCTTGCTGCTGCTTGCTGCTGCTTGCTGCTGCTTGCTGCTGCTGCTGCTGCTGCTGCTGCTGCTGCTGCTGCGGCTTGCTGCTGCTGCTTGTTGCTGGTGCTTTCTGCTGCTGCTTGCTGCTGCTGCTTGCTGCTGGTGCTTGCTGCTGCTGCTTGCTGCTGCTGCTGCTGCTTGCTGCTGTTGCTGCTGCGGCTTGCTGCTGCTACTTGCTGCTGCTGCTTGCTGCTGCTGCCGCTGCTGCTGCTGCTGCTGCTGCTGCTGCTGCTGCTGCTGCTGCTGCTGCTGCTGCTGCTGCTGCTGCTGCTGCTGCTTGCTGCTGCTACTGCTTGCTGCTTCTGCTTGCTGCTGCTGCTTGCTGCTTGCTGCTGCTTGCTGCTGCTGATTGCTGCTGCTGCTTGCTGCTGCTGCTGCTGCTGCCGCTGCTGCTGCTGCTGCTTGTTGCTGCTGCTTGCTGCTGCTGCTTGCTGCTGCTTGCTGCTCCTGCTTGCTGCTGCTGCTTGCTGCTGCTTGCTGCTGCTTGCTGCTGCTTGCTGCTGCTTGCTGCTTGCTGCTGCTGCTGCTGCTGCTGCTGCTGCTTGCTGCTGCTGCTTGCTGCTGCTGCTTGCTGCTGCTGCTGCTGCTTGCTACTGCTGCTTGCTGCTGCTGCTTGCTGCTGCTGCCGCTTGCTGCTGGTTACTGCTGCTGCTGCTTGCTTCTGTTTGCTGCTGCTGCTTGCTGCTGCTGCTTGCTGCTGCTGCTTGCTGCTGCTGCTTGCTGCTGCTGCTTGCTGCTGCTTTCTGCTGCTTGCTGCTGCTTGCTGCTGCTTGCTGCTGCTGCTTGCTGCTACTTGCTGCTGCTTGCTGCTGCTGCTGCTGCTTGCTGCTGCTGCTGCTTGCTGCTGCTGCTTGCTGCTGCTGCTTGCTGCTGCTGCTGCTTGTGCTTGCTGCTTGCTGCTGCTGCTGCTGCTTGCTGCTGCTTGCTGCTGCTTTGTTGCTGCTTGCTGCTGCTTGCTGCTGCTTGCTGCTTGCTGCTGCTTGCTGCTGCTTGCTGCTGCTTGCTGCTGCTTGCTGCTGCTTGCTGCTGCTTGCTGCTGCTGCTTGCTGCTGCTGCTTGTTGCTGCTGCTTGCTGCTGCTGCTGCTGCTGCTGCTGCTGCTGCTGCTGCTGCTGCTGCTTGCGGCTGCTACTGCTGCTGCTGCTGCTGCTGCTGCTGCTTGCTGCTGCTACTGCTTGCTGCTTCTGCTTGCTGCTGCTGCTTGCTGCTGCTTGCTGCTGCTTGCTGCTGCTTGCTGCTGCTTGCTGCTTGCTGCTGCTTGCTGCTGCTTGCTGCTGCTGCTTGCTGCTGCTGCTTGCTGCTGCTGATTGCTGCTGCTGCTTGCTGCTGCTGCTTGCTTGTTGCTGCAGCTTGCTGCTGCTGCTTGCTGCTGCTGCTGCTTGCTGCTGCTGCTTAATGCTCCTGCTTGCTGCTGCTGCTTGCTGCTGCTTGCTGTTTGCTGCTGCTGCTGCTGCTGCAGCTGCTGCTGCTGCTGCTGCTGCTGCTGCTTGCTGCTGCTGGTTGCTGCTGCTTGCTGCTGCTTGCTGCTGCTGCTGCTGCTGCTGCGGCTGCTGCTTGCTACTGCTGCTTGCTGCTGCTGCTTGCTGCTGCTGCTACTTGCTGCTGCTGCTTGCTGCTGTTTGCTGCTGCTGCTTGCTGCTGCTGCTTGCTGCTGCTGCTTGCTGCTGCTGCTTGCTGCTGCTGCTTGCTGCTGCTTGCTGCTGCTTGCTGCTGCTTGCTGCTGCTGCTTGCTGCTGCTTGCTGCTGCTTGCTGCTGCTGATTGCTGCTGCTGCTTGCTGCTGCTGCTGCTGCTGCTGCTTGTTGCTGCTGCTTGCTGCTGCTGCTTGCTGCTGCTGCTTGCTGCTGCTTGCTGCTGCTGCTTGCTGCTGCTTGCTGCTCCTGCTTGCTGCTGCTGCTGCTTGCTGCTGCTTGCTGCTTGCTGCTTGCTGCTGCTGCTGCTGCTGCTGCTTGCTGCTGCTGCTGCTTGCTACTGCTGGCTTGCTGCTGCTGCTTGCTGCTGCTGCCGCTTGCTGCTGCTGCTGCTTGCTGCTGCTGCATGCTGCTGTTTGCTGCTGCTGCTTGCTGCTGCTGCTGCTTGCTTCTGCTGCTTGCTGCTGCTGCTTGCTGCTGCTTGCTGCTGCTTGCTGCTGCTGCTGCTTGCTTCTGCTGCTTGCTGCTGCTGCTTGCTGCTGCTGCTTGCTGCTGCTGCTTGCTGCTGCTGCTTTCTGCTGCTGCTTGCTGCTGCTGCTTGCTGCTGCTGCTTGCTGCTACTGCTTGCTGCTGCTGCTTGCTGCTGCTGCTTGCTGCTGCTGCTGCTTGCTGCTGCTGGTGCTGCTTGCTGCTGCTGCTTGTTGCTGCTGCTTGCTGCAGCTGCTTCTGCTTGCTGCTTGCTGCTGGTGCTTGCTGCTGCTGCTTGCTGCTGCTGCTTGCTGCTGCTGCTGCTTGCTGCTGCTGCTTGCTGCTGCTGGTTGCTGCTGCTGCTGCTGCTTGCTGCTGCTGCTGCTGCTGCTGCTTGCTGCTGCTGCTTGCTTCTTCTGCTTGCTGCTGCTGCTTGCTGCTACTTGCTGCTGCTTGCTGCTGCTGCTGCTTGCTGCTGCTGCTGCTTGCTGCTGGTGCTTGCTGCTGGTGCTGCTGCTTGCTGATGCTACTTGCTGCTGCTTGCTGCTGCTTGCTGCTGCTTGCTGCTGCTTGCTGCTGCTGCTGCTGCTGCTGCTGCTGCTGCTGCGGCTTGCTGCTGCTGCTTGTTGCTGGTGCTTTCTGCTGCTGCTTGCTGCTGCTGCTTGCTGCTGGTGCTTGCTGCTGCTGCTTGCTGCTGCTGCTGCTGCTGCTTGCTGCTGTTGCTGCTGCGGCTTGCTGCTGCTACTTGCTGCTGCTGCTTGCTGCTGCTGCCGCTGCTGCTGCTGCTGCTGCTGCTGCTGCTGCTGCTGCTGCTGCTGCTGCTGCTGCTGCTGCTGCTGCTGCTGCTGCTGCTGCTGCTGCTGCTTGCTGCTGCTACTGCTTGCTGCTTCTGCTTGCTGCTGCTGCTTGCTGCTTGCTGCTGCTTGCTGCTGCTGATTGCTGCTGCTGCTTGCTGCTGCTGCTGCTGCTGCCCGCTGCTGCTGCTGCTGCTTGTTGCTGCTGCTTGCTGCTGCTGCTTGCTGCTGCTTGCTGCTCCTGCTTGCTGCTGCTGCTTGCTGCTGCTTGCTGCTGCTTGCTGCTGCTTGCTGCTGCTTGCTGCTTGCTGCTGCTGCTGCTGCTGCTGCTGCTGCTGCTTGCTGCTGCTGCTTGCTGCTGCTGCTGCTTGCTGCTGCTGCTGCTGCTTGCTACTGCTGCTTGCTGCTGCTGCTTGCTGCTGCTGCCGCTTGCTGCTGGTTACTGCTGCTGCTGCTTGCTTCTGTTTGCTGCTGCTGCTTGCTGCTGCTGCTTGCTGCTGCTGCTTGCTGCTGCTGCTTGCTGCTGCTGCTTGCTGCTGCTTTCTGCTGCTTGCTGCTGCTTGCTGCTGGCTTGCTGCTGCTGCTTGCTGCTACTTGCTGCTGCTTGCTGCTGCTGCTGCTGCTTGCTGCTGCTGCTGCTTGCTGCTGCTGCTGCTTGCTGCTGCTGCTTGCTGCTGCTGCTTGCTGCTGCTGCTGCTTGTGCTTGCTGCTTGCTGCTGCTGCTGCTGCTTGCTGCTGCTTGCTGCTGCTTGTTGCTGCTTGCTGCTGCTTGCTGCTGCTTGCTGCTGCTGCTGCTTGCTGCTGCTTGCTGCTGCTTGCTGCTGCTTGCTGCTGCTTGCTGCTGCTTGCTGCTGCTGCTTGCTGCTGCTGCTTGTTGCTGCTGCTTGCTGCTGTTGCTGCTGCTGCTGCTGCTTGCTGCTGCTGCTTGCTGCTACTTCCTGCTGCGTGCTGCTGCTGCTGCTTGCAGCTGCTGCTTGCTGCTGCTGCTTGCTGCTGCTGCTTGCTGCTTATGCTGCTTGCTGCTGCTGCTGCTTGCTGCTGCTGCTTGCTGCTGCTGCTGCTGCTTGCTGCTGCTGCTTTCTGCTGCTGCTGCTTGCTGCTGCTGCTTGCTGCTGCTGCTTGCTGCTGCTGCTTGCTGCTGCTGCTTGCTGCTGCTTGCTGCGGCTTGCTGCGGCTTGCTGCTGCTTGCTGCTGCTCTGCTGCTGCTGCTGCTGCTGCTTGCTGCTGCTGCTTGCTGCTGCTGCTGCTAGCTGCTGCTGCTTGCTGCTGCTGCTTGCTGCTGCTGCTGCTGCTGCTTGCTGCTGCTGCTTGCTGCTGCTGCTTGCTGCTGCTGCTTGCTACGGCTGCTTGCTGCTGCTGCTCGCTGCTGCTGATTGCTGCTGCTGCTTGCTGCTGCTGCTGCTTGCTGCTGCTGCTGCTGCTGCTGCTGCTGCTGCTTGTTGCTGCTGCTTGCTGCTGCTACTGCTTGCTGCTGCTGCTGCTTGCTGCTGCTTCTTGCTGCTGCTTGCTGCTCCTGCTTGCTGCTGCTGCTTGCTGCTTGCTGCTGCTGCTGCTGCTGCTTTCTGCTGCTGCTTGCTGCTGCTGCTTGCTGCTGCTGGTTGCTGCTGCTGCTTGCTGCTGCGGCTTGCTGCTGCTGCTTGCTGCTGCTGCTTGCTGCTGCTTGCTGCTGCGGCTTGCTGCTGCTTGCTGCTGCTGCTTGCTGCTGCTACTTGCTGCTGCTTGCTGCTGCTTGCTGCTGCTGCTTGCTGCTGCTGATTGCTGCTGCTGCTTGCTGCTGCTGCTGCTGCTGCTGCTGCTTGCTGCTGCTGCTGCTGCTGCTGCTTGTTGCTGCTGCTTGCTGCTGCTGCTTGCTGCTGCTGCTTGCTGCTGCTGCTTGCTGCTGCTTGCTGCTGCTGATTGCTGCTGCTGCTTGCTGCTGCTGCTGCTGCTGCTGCTTGTTGCTGCTGCTTGCTGCTGCTGCTTGCTGCTGCTGCTTGCTGCTGCTTGCTGCTGCTGCTTGCTGCTGCTTGCTGCTCCTGCTTGCTGCTGCTGCTTGCTGCTGCTTGCTGCTTGCTGCTTGCTGCTGCTGCTGCTGCTGCTGCTTGCTGCTGCTGCTGCTTGCTACTGCTGCTTGCTGCTGCTGCTTGCTGCTGCTGCCGCTTGCTGCTGCTGCTGCTTGCTGCTGCTGCATGCTGCTGTTTGCTGCTGCTGCTTGCTGCTGCTTGCTTCTGCTGCTTGCTGCTGCTGCTTGCTGCTGCTTGCTGCTGCTTGCTGCTGCTGCTGCTTGCTTCTGCTGCTTGCTGCTGCTGCTTGCTGCTGCTGCTTGCTGCTGCTGCTTGCTGCTGCTGCTTTCTGCTGCTGCTTGCTGCTGCTGCTTGCTGCTGCTGCTTGCTGCTACTGCTTGCTGCTGCTTGCTGCTGCTTGCTGCTGCTGCTTGCTGCTGCTGCTGCTTGCTGCTGCTGGTGCTGCTTGCTGCTGCTGCTTGTTGCTGCTGCTTGCTGCAGCTGCTTCTGCTTGCTGCTGCTGCTTGCTGCTGGTGCTTGCTGCTGCTGCTTGCTGCTGCTGCTTGCTGCTGCTGCTTGCTGCTGCTGGTTGCTGCTGCTGCTGCTGCTTGCTGCTGCTGCTGCTGCTGCTGCTTGCTGCTGCTGCTTGCTTCTTCTGCTTGCTGCTGCTGCTTGCTGCTACTTGCTGCTGCTTGCTGCTGCTGCTGCTTGCTGCTGGTGCTTGCTGCTGGTGCTGCTGCTTGCTGCTGCTACTTGCTGCTGCTTGCTGCTGCTTGCTGCTGCTTGCTGCTGCTTGCTGCTGCTGCTGCTGCTGCTGCTGCTGCGGCTTGCTGCTGCTGCTTGTTGCTGGTGCTTTCTGCTGCTGCTTGCTGCTGCTGCTTGCTGCTGGTGCTTGCTGCTGCTGCTTGCTGCTGCTGCTGCTGCTGCTGCTGCTGCTGCTGCTGCTGCTTGCTGCTGTTGCTGCTGCGGCTTGCTGCTGCTACTTGCTGCTGCTGCTTGCTGCTGCTGCCGCTGCTGCTGCTGCTGCTGCTGCTGCTGCTGCTGCTGCTGCTGCTGCTGCTGCTTGCTGCTGCTACTGCTTGCTGCTTCTGCTTGCTGCTGCTGCTTGCTGCTTGCTGCTGCTTGCTGCTGCTTGCTGCTGCTGATTGCTGCTGCTGCTTGCTGCTGCTGCTGCTGCTGCTTGCTGCTGCTGCTGCTGCCGCTGCTGCTGCTGCTGCTGCTGCTGCTGCTGCTGCTGCTGCTGCTGCTGCTGCTGCTGCTGCTGCTGCTGCTGCTGCTGCTGCTGCTGCTGCTGCTGCTTGTTGCTGCTGCTTGCTGCTGCTGCTTGCTGCTGCTTGCTGCTCCTGCTTGCTGCTGCTGCTTGCTGCTGCTTGCTGCTGCTTGCTGCTGCTTGCTGCTTGCTGCTGCTGCTGCTGCTGCTGCTGCTGCTGCTGCTGCTGCTGCTTGCTGCTGCTGCTTGCTGCTGCTGCTTGCTGCTGCTGCTGCTGCTTGCTACTGCTGCTTGCTGCTGCTGCTTGCTGCTGCTGCCGCTTGCTGCTGGTTACTGCTGCTGCTGCTTGCTTCTGTTTGCTGCTGCTGCTTGCTGCTGCTGCTTGCTGCTGCTGCTTGCTGCTGCTGCTTGCTGCTGCTGCTTGCTGCTGCTTTCTGCTGCTTGCTGCTGCTTGCTGCTGCTGCTTGCTGCTGCTGCTGCTTGCTGCTGCTGCTGCTGCTTGCTGCTGCTGCTGCTTGCTGCTGCTGCTTGCTGCTGCTGCTTGCTGCTGCTGCTTGCTGCTGCTGCTGCTTGTGCTTGCTGCTTGCTGCTGCTGCTGCTGCTTGCTGCTGCTTGCTGCTGCTTGTTGCTGCTTGCTGCTGCTTGCTGCTGCTTGCTGCTGCTGCTGCTTGCTGCTGCTTGCTGCTGCTTGCTGCTGCTTGCTGCTGCTTGCTGCTGCTGCTTGCTGCTGCTGCTTGTTGCTGCTGCTTGCTGCTGTTGCTGCTGCTGCTGCTTGCTGCTGCTGCTTGCTGCTACTTCCTGCTGCGTGCTGCTGCTGCTGCTTGCAGCTGCTGCTTGCTGCTGCTGCTTGCTGCTGCTGCTTGCTGCTTATGCTGCTTGCTGCTGCTGCTGCTTGCTGCTGCTGCTTGCTGCTGCTGCTTGCTGCTGCTGCTGCTGCTTGCTGCTGCTGCTTTCTGCTGCTGCTGCTTGCTGCTGCTGCTTGCTGCTGCTGCTTGCTGCTGCTGCTTGCTGCTGCTGCTTGCTGCTGCTGCTTGCTGCTGCTTGCTGCGGCTTGCTGCGGCTTGCTGCTGCTTGCTGCTGCTCTGCTGCTGCTGCTGCTGCTGCTTGCTGCTGCTGCTTGCTGCTGCTGCTGCTTGCTGCTGCTGCTTGCTGCTGCTGCTTGCTGCTGCTGCTTGCTGCTGCTGCTTGCTGCTGCTGCTTGCTACGGCTGCTTGCTGCTGCTTCTCGCTGCTGCTGATTGCTGCTGCTGCTTGCTGCTGCTGCTGCTTGCTGCTGCTGCTGCTGCTGCTGCTCTGCTGCTTGTTGCTGCTGCTTGCTGCTGCTACTGCTTGCTGCTGCTGCTGCTTGCTGCTGCTTCTTGCTGCTGCTTGCTGCTCCTGCTTGCTGCTGCTGCTTGCTGCTTGCTGCTGCTGCTGCTTTCTGCTGCTGCTTGCTGCTGCTGCTTGCTGCTGCTGGTTGCTGCTGCTGCTTGCTGCTGCGGCTTGCTGCTGCTGCTTGCTGCTGCTTGCTGCTGCGGCTTGCTGCTGCTTGCTGCTGCTGCTTGCTGCTGCTACTTGCTGCTGCTTGCTGCTGCTTGCTGCTGCTGCTTGCTGCTGCTGATTGCTGCTGCTGCTTGCTGCTGCTGCTGCTGCTGCTGCTGCTGCTTGCTGCTGCTGCTGCTGCTGCTGCTGCTGCTGCTTGTTGCTGCTGCTTGCTGCTGCTGCTTGCTGCTGCTGCTTGCTGCTGCTGCTGCTTGCTGCTGCTGCTTGCTGCTGCTTGCTGCTCCTGCTTGCTGCTGCTGCTGCTGCTGCTTGCTGCTGCTGCTTGCTGCTGCTTGCTGCTGCTGCTACTGCTGCTGCTTGCTACTGCTGCTTGCTACTGCTGCTTGCTGCTGCTGCTTGCTGCTGCTGCTGCTTGCTGCTGTTTGCTGCTGCTGCTTGCTGCTGCTGCTTGCTGCTGCTGCTTGCTGCTGCTTGCTGCTGCTTGTTGCTGCTTGCTGCTGCTTGCTGCTGCTTGCTGCTTGCTGCTGCTTGCTGCTGCTTGCTGCTGCTGCTGCTTGTTGCTGCTGCTTGCTGCTGTTGCTGCTGCTGCTGCTGCTGCTGCTGCTTGCTGCTGCTTCTTGCTGCTGCTGCTTGCTGCTACTTCCTGCTGCGTGCTGCGTGCTGCTGCTGCTGCTGCTGCTTGCTGCTTGCTGCTGCTGCTGCTTGCTGCTGCTGCTTGCAGCTGCTGCTTGCTGCTGGTGCTGCTGCTACTGCTTGCTGCTTCTGCTTGCTGCTGCTGCTTGCTGCTGCTTGCTGCTGCTTGCTGCTGCTGATTGCTGCTGCTGCTTGCTGCTGCTGCTGCTGCTGCTTGCTGCTGCTGCTGCTGCCGCTGCTGCTGCTGCTGCTGCTGCTGCTGCTGCTGCTGCTGCTGCTGCTGCTGCTGCTGCTGCTGCTGCTGCTGCTGCTGCTGCTGCTGCTGCTGCTGCTGCTGCTGCTTGTTGCTGCTGCTTGCTGCTGCTGCTTGCTGCTGCTTGCTGCTCCTGCTTGCTGCTGCTGCTTGCTGCTGCTTGCTGCTGCTTGCTGCTGCTTGCTGCTTGCTGCTGCTGCTGCTGCTGCTGCTGCTGCTGCTGCTGCTGCTGCTTGCTGCTGCTGCTTGCTACTGCTGCTTGCTGCTGCTGCTTGCTGCTGCTGCCGCTTGCTGCTGGTTACTGCTGCTGCTGCTTGCTTCTGTTTGCTGCTGCTGCTTGCTGCTGCTGCTTGCTGCTGCTGCTGCTTGCTGCTGCTGCTTGCTGCTGCTTTCTGCTGCTTGCTGCTGCTTGCTGCTGCTTGCTGCTGCTGCTTGCTGCTACTTGCTGCTGCTTGCTGCTGCTGCTGCTTGCTGCTGCTGCTGCTTGCTGCTGCTGCTTGCTGCTGCTGCTTGCTGCTGCTGCTTGCTGCTGCTGCTGCTTGTGCTTGCTGATTGCTGCTGCTGCTGCTGCTTGCTGCTGCTTGCTGCTGCTTGTTGCTGCTTGCTGCTGCTTGCTGCTGCTTGCTGCTGCTGCTGCTTGCTGCTGCTTGCTGCTGCTTGCTGCTGCTTGCTGCTGCTTGCTGCTGCTGCTTGCTGCTGCTGCTTGTTGCTGCTGCTTGCTGCTGTTGCTGCTGCTGCTGCTTGCTGCTGCTGCTTGCTGCTACTTCCTGCTGCGTGCTGCTGCTGCTGCTTGCAGCTGCTGCTTGCTGCTGCTGCTTGCTGCTGCTGCTTGCTGCTTATGCTGCTTGCTGCTGCTGCTGCTTGCTGCTGCTGCTTGCTGCTGCTGCTGCTGCTTGCTGCTGCTGCTTTCTGCTGCTGCTGCTTGCTGCTGCTGCTTGCTGCTGCTGCTTGCTGCTGCTGCTTGCTGCTGCTGCTTGCTGCTGCTGCTTGCTGCTGCTTGCTGCGGCTTGCTGCGGCTTGCTGCTGCTTGCTGCTGCTCTGCTGCTGCTGCTGCTGCTGCTTGCTGCTGCTGCTTGCTGCTGCTGCTTGCTGCTGCTGCTTGCTGCTGCTGCTGCTGCTGCTTGCTGCTGCTGCTTGCTGCTGCTGCTTGCTGCTGCTGCTTGCTACGGCTGCTTGCTGCTGCTGCTCGCTGCTGCTGATTGCTGCTGCTGCTTGCTGCTGCTGCTGCTTGCTGCTGCTGCTGCTGCTGCTGCTGCTGCTGCTTGTTGCTGCTGCTTGCTGCTGCTACTGCTTGCTGCTGCTGCTGCTTGCTGCTGCTTCTTGCTGCTGCTTGCTGCTCCTGCTTGCTGCTGCTGCTTGCTGCTTGCTGCTGCTGCTGCTGCTGCTGCTTTCTGCTGCTGCTTGCTGCTGCTGCTTGCTGCTGCTGGTTGCTGCTGCTGCTTGCTGCTGCGGCTTGCTGCTGCTGCTTGCTGCTGCTGCTTGCTGCTGCTTGCTGCTGCTGCTGCTGCGGCTTGCTGCTGCTTGCTGCTGCTGCTTGCTGCTGCTACTTGCTGCTGCTTGCTGCTGCTTGCTGCTGCTGCTTGCTGCTGCTGATTGCTGCTGCTGCTTGCTGCTGCTGCTGCTGCTGCTTGCTGCTGCTGCTGCTGCTGCTGCTGCTGCTTGTTGCTGCTGCTTGCTGCTGCTGCTTGCTGCTGCTGCTGCTTGCTGCTGCTGCTTGCTGCTGCTTGCTGCTCCTGCTTGCTGCTGCTGCTGCTGCTGCTTGCTGCTGCTGCTTGCTGCTGCTTGCTGCTGCTGCTACTGCTGCTGCTTGCTACTGCTGCTTGCTACTGCTGCTTGCTGCTGCTGCTTGCTGCTGCTGCTGCTTGCTGCTGTTTGCTGCTGCTGCTTGCTGCTGCTGCTTGCTGCTGCTGCTTGCTGCTGCTTGCTGCTGCTTGTTGCTGCTTGCTGCTGCTTGCTGCTGCTTGCTGCTGCTTGCTGCTGCTTGCTGCTGCTGCTGCTTGTTGCTGCTGCTTGCTGCTGTTGCTGCTGCTGCTGCTGCTGCTGCTTGCTGCTGCTTCTTGCTGCTGCTGCTTGCTGCTACTTCCTGCTGCGTGCTGCGTGCTGCTGCTGCTGCTGCTGCTGCTTGCTGCTTGCTGCTGCTGCTGCTTGCTGCTGCTGCTTGCAGCTGCTGCTTGCTGCTGGTGCTGCTGCTGCTTGCTGCTTGCTGCTGCTGCTGCTTGCTGCTGCTGCTGCTTGCTGCTGCTGCTGCTTGCTGCTGCTGCTTGTTGCTGCTGCTTGCTGCTGCTGCTGCTGCTGCTGCTTGCTGCTCCTGCTGCTTGCTGCTGCTGCTTGCTGCTGCTGCTGCTGCTTGCTGCTGCTGCTTTCTGCTGCTGCTGCTGCTTGCTGCTGCTGCTTGCTGCTGCTTGCTGCGGCTTGCTGCTGCTTGCTGCTGCTCTGCTGCTGCTGCTGCTTGCTGCTGCTGCTGCTGCTCCTTGCTGCTGCTTGCTGCTGCTGCTTGCTGCTGCTGCTGGCTGCTGCTGCTTGCTGCTGCTGCATGCTGCTGCTTGCTGCTGCTGCTGTTGCTGCTTGCTGCTGCTGCTTGCTGCTGCTGCTGCTTGCTGATGCTGCTTGCTGCTGCTGCTTGCTACTGCTGCTTGCTGCTGCTGCTTGCTGCTGCTGCTGCTTGCTGCTGCTGCTTGCTGCTGCTTGCTGCGGCTTGCTGCTGCTTGCTGCTGCTCTGCTGCTGCTGCTGCTGCTTGCTGCTGCTGCTGCTGCTCCTTGCTGCTGCTTGCTGCTGCTGCTTGCTGCTGCTGCTGGCTGCTGCTGCTTGCTGCTGCTGCATGCTGCTGCTTGCTGCTGCTGCTGTTGCTGCTTGCTGCTGCTGCTTGCTGCTGCTCCTTGCTGCTGCTGCTTGCTGCTGCTGCTTGCTGCTGCTGCTGCTTGCTGCTGCTGTTTGCTGCTGCTGCTTGCTGCTGCTGCTTGCTGCTGCTGCTTGCTGCTTGCTGCTGCTGCTTGCTGCTGCTGCTTGCTACTGCTGCTTGCTGCTGCTGCTGCTTGCTGCTGCTGCTGCTTGCTGCTGCTGCTGCTTGCTGCTGCTGCTTGCTGCTGCTGCTTGCTGCTGCTGCTGCTGCTTGCTGCTGCTGCTTGCTGCTGCTTGCTGCTGCTGCTGCTGCTGCTGCTGCTGCTGCTGCTGCTGCTGCTGCTGCTGCTGCTGCTGCGGCTTGCTGCTGCTGCTTGTTGCTGCTGCTTGCTGCTGCTGCTTGCTGCTGCTGCTTGCTGCTGCTTGCTGCTGCTGCTGCTTGCTGCTGCTGCTTGCTGCTGCTGCTTGCTGCTTGCTTCTGCTGCTGCTGCTGCTTGCTGCTGCTGCTGCTGCTTGCTGCTGCTGCTGCTTGCTGCTGCTGCTTGCTGCGCTGCTTGCTGCTGCTGCTGCTTGTGCTTGCTGCTTGCTGCTGCTGCTGCTGCTTGCTGCTGCTTGCTGCTGCTTGTTGCTGCTTGCTGCTGCTTGCTGCTGCTTGCTGCTGCTGCTGCTTGCTGCTGCTTGCTGCTGCTTGCTGCTGCTTGCTGCTGCTTGCTGCTGCTTGCTGCTGCTGCTTGCTGCTGCTGCTTGTTGCTGCTGCTTGCTGCTGTTGCTGCTGCTGCTGCTGCTTGCTGCTGCTGCTTGCTGCTACTTCCTGCTGCGTGCTGCTGCTGCTGCTTGCAGCTGCTGCTTGCTGCTGCTGCTTGCTGCTGCTGCTTGCTGCTTATGCTGCTTGCTGCTGCTGCTGCTTGCTGCTGCTGCTTGCTGCTGCTGCTGCTGCTTGCTGCTGCTGCTTTCTGCTGCTGCTGCTTGCTGCTGCTGCTTGCTGCTGCTGCTTGCTGCTGCTGCTTGCTGCTGCTGCTTGCTGCTGCTTGCTGCGGCTTGCTGCGGCTTGCTGCTGCTTGCTGCTGCTCTGCTGCTGCTGCTGCTGCTGCTTGCTGCTGCTGCTTGCTGCTGCTGCTGCTAGCTGCTGCTGCTTGCTGCTGCTGCTTGCTGCTGCTGCTGCTGCTGCTTGCTGCTGCTGCTTGCTGCTGCTGCTTGCTGCTGCTGCTTGCTACGGCTGCTTGCTGCTGCTGCTCGCTGCTGCTGATTGCTGCTGCTGCTTGCTGCTGCTGCTGCTTGCTGCTGCTGCTGCTGCTGCTGCTTGTTGCTGCTGCTTGCTGCTGCTACTGCTTGCTGCTGCTGCTGCTTGCTGCTGCTTCTTGCTGCTGCTTGCTGCTCCTGCTTGCTGCTGCTGCTTGCTGCTTGCTGCTGCTGCTGCTGCTGCTTTCTGCTGCTGCTTCCTGCTGCTGCTTGCTGCTGCTGGTTGCTGCTGCTGCTTGCTGCTGCGGCTTGCTGCTGCTGCTTGCTGCTGCTGCTTGCTGCTGCTTGCTGCTGCGGCTTGCTGCTGCTTGCTGCTGCTGCTTGCTGCTGCTACTTGCTGCTGCTTGCTGCTGCTTGCTGCTGCTGCTTGCTGCTGCTGATTGCTGCTGCTGCTTGCTGCTGCTGCTGCTGCTGCTGCTGCTGCTTGCTGCTGCTGCTGCTGCTGCTGCTTGTTGCTGCTGCTTGCTGCTGCTGCTTGCTGCTGCTGCTTGCTGCTGCTGCTGCTTGCTGCTGCTGCTTGCTGCTGCTTGCTGCTGCTGATTGCTGCTGCTGCTTGCTGCTGCTGCTGCTGCTGCTGCTGCTGCTTGTTGCTGCTGCTTGCTGCTGCTGCTTGCTGCTGCTGCTTGCTGCTGCTTGCTGCTGCTGCTTGCTGCTGCTTGCTGCTCCTGCTTGCTGCTGCTGCTTGCTGCTGCTTGCTGCTTGCTGCTTGCTGCTGCTGCTGCTGCTTGCTGCTGCTGCTGCTTGCTACTGCTGCTTGCTGCTGCTGCTTGCTGCTGCTGCCGCTTGCTGCTGCTGCTGCTTGCTGCTGCTGCATGCTGCTGTTTGCTGCTGCTGCTTGCTGCTGCTTGCTTCTGCTGCTTGCTGCTGCTGCTTGCTGCTGCTTGCTGCTGCTTGCTGCTGCTTGCTGCTGCTGCTGCTTGCTTCTGCTGCTTGCTGCTGCTGCTTGCTGCTGCTGCTTGCTGCTGCTGCTTGCTGCTGCTGCTTTCTGCTGCTGCTTGCTGCTGCTGCTTGCTGCTGCTGCTTGCTGCTACTGCTTGCTGCTGCTTGCTGCTGCTTGCTGCTGCTGCTTGCTGCTGCTGGTGCTGCTTGCTGCTGCTGCTTGTTGCTGCTGCTTGCTGCAGCTGCTTCTGCT